>NC_083572.1:86996082-87201082 GCF_027579695.1 Neoarius graeffei
ACTCGTTTAGCCTTACAATGTGCCTCTGTTAAGTACGGGTATGAATTCGGAGGCTGGTATTTGATGTGCATCTCTTTCAACACCAGAAATAGAAACATACTGCACCAACTAAAACTATTAAAGAGCGAAAGCATGATTGACTGACTTCAAAGAAACAACACACAAGTATGTGGATACTTGCACAGTATAGCATTTTATGATACAGAGGACTGTAAGAGAAGTGAGAAATAAGGATGAAATGGTTCCTGGTTTCACAGTAAACTATAGTAAAAATTCCCAATAGTTAGTATAAACATGGGGGCCTAAAGACTAGAGAAGCAGCCTTGGGCCCAAAGAGTTGCCAGTTCGATTCCCGGGACCGGCAGGACAAATGTGAGGGGATTTAAGTGCACTTAACTCCCTTCACATTTGTCCTGCCAGTCCAGGAATTGAACTGGCAACCCTTTGGGCCCAAGGCTGCTTCTCTAACAAACAGCACTTTCCCTCCCTCTGTATCATGACTTCATGGCTGAAGTGCCCTTGAGCAAGGCAACTAGCTTCCAACTGCTCCCTGGGTGCTGTAGCATAGCTTCCCACTGCTCTGGGTATGTCTGTGTTCATTGCTCACTTGTGTACCGGTATGAGCATATGTGTGTTTGCTGCTTCAGGTGGGTTAAATGCAGAAGAGGAATTTCAGTGCGCTTGAATGTACATGTTATAAACAAAGGCATCTTCTTCTATTACCGTTTCCATTTTTTAATTATCATTAAAGGGGGCGGCACGGTGGTGTAGTGGTTAGCGCTGTCGCCTCACAGCAAGAAGGTCCTGGGTTCGAGCCCTGGGGCCGGCGAGGGCCTTTCTGTGTGGAGTTTGCATGTTCTCCCCGTGTCCGCGTGGGTTTCCTCCGGGTGCTCCGGTTTCCCCCACAGTCCAAAGACATGCAGGTTAGGTTAACTGGTGACTCTAAATTGACCGTAGGTGTGAATGTGAGTGTGAATGGTTGTCTGTGTCTATGTGTCAGCCCTGTGATGACCTGGCGACTTGTCCAGGGTGTACCCCGCCTTTCGCCCGTAGTCAGCTGGGATAGGCTCCAGCTTGCCTGCGACCCTGTAGAAGGATAAAGCGGCTAGAGATAATGAGATGAGATTATCATTAAAGGAGAACTGAAGGCAATTTTTTTTTATTATCAAAATTCTATTTCTCATTTTATTAAATATGGGAATGCATTTTTAATAGCTATTTTGTCACTGCTATAGCAAGTTATGAGTGTTTGTAATACATCAGTCCATATGTCAAAGCGATGGCCGTCAATGAGATTCGTTGCGACCTGTGCGAGACATCGTAGGACGGAAGTAAAACGTACAGCGGAAATCAAAGTGACCAACATCTGCCAACATTGTCAAAAGACGCGCGCGCCCTCTTTCAAATGCTGATGTAATCAAGCCGGAAGTTTTGTTTGGTTTGATAGCAATCAGGAAAGTTTGAAAAAAGTAGGCAGTAATCGTCATTTAAACTTGTTTTTGTGCAATATTTCGTTTGGAAAACAGTTTTCAAAATGTCGGCACTGACGCCTGGCTGACACTTCACGTTTCGAAATCTCGCACAAGTCTCGTGAAGATCGCGCGGATAAGCGACGCCTGCCGTGCACCAAACGAACTACATTCAACATGGCTAAAAACCGAATAGGCTGATAAGTATAATATTGAATTGCAATTAGTCGCCAATACGAGTCACGATATAAGGTTACTAAAACCGAAAACGTAATTGAATAACACGTTAATTAAGAAATAAAGCAAGTTTAAAAATTATTTCAGTTCTCCTTGAAAACTGCAGTTGATTACCATGGTTTGATAAGATCATGTTAAATACTGTCCAGCATCAACCAAAGTTAGCAGCAGTCCCAAAATATCACTACATATCACTACAGGGACCCTTCCCTGGGTTTTTTCCATTTCCGGTTGAGAATACGTCATGCGCATTCTGGCTGCGGCTTCTCACCGTAGCGTTTTTATTTTATTTTCTCTCCTTTTTTTATTTAATTTTTTTTCTTTTTTCTGTGTTTGATGTTTGTTTGAGTGTTTTTGTCCGCAGGTTGTGGTGTAGCTCCGGACCCAGTTTTGGGTGTCGGTTCCCTCCCGGCCTTGGTTCACTGTGGGTGATGCCTGTGCAGTCCAGCTATGGACTGCAGTGAGCCCGTTGCTCATTTTAACATTGTGGTTGTCCAGCACTCTGTGCTTTAATGCTTGGCGTGATGTTCCGAGCGATGTTGCTCGGTGGCATCGCAGCAGCTGTGCAGGCGGTTTGGGACACACCAGCGCTCTGCGTGGCAGTGCTTCTGTGCTTGCTTTGTGGATCCATGGCATGGTGTTCGAGTGATGTTGCTGGCGGCGTCACGGCGGCTGTGCTGGAGATGTGGGACTTGTTTTCGTGCGCCTTTTGGTGGGACTGTGGCCGCTACACCACTGGAATGATATCCTGACCTCTATTTGGTGGACTTTTTTTTCTGCTTATTATTGTAAAGCGACCTTGGGTTTTGAGAAAGGCACTATATAAATTGAACATATTATTATTATTACATAAATGCTGTGTACAATAGGTCAGTCAGTTTTGTATGTTGTTCAATTAGTCGCCATTCTCCAAACCTCTGCATGTGCAGGCATGTGACGCGTGAGTGCAAAACCATCTCGTATCATGTACTTGCGCATGCACAGGTTTTTAATGGCATATTTTTGGCTCCGGTCATTGGTTGGCTCCAGTCAACACTACAGTTTTAAAAAATTATGGTGGCTGGAGTTCGACTCGGTTGTGAAAGAGGTTCGGTGTAAAAGTTTCCAAAGATGCAAGGCTTCAAAAGTATAGGAGAACATCAAGTTATAGCACATTAGCACTATTAGCCTATCACAAAGGCAAAACTAACACTAACAAGTGTTGTCTGTTCATGTGAAATTCTCATTAGTAGGGAGAGGTTTTTTTTTAAATCCCCCCCTTGCAGCTGCTAAATGCACTTATTATTAAAGCCATGAAGTTGTCTGCCTGCTACCTTCGAATTTCCATTGAAAAAGTGTTTGAGAAAATATTTAGTCTGGAATCGGGGTTTATTCTACGTTGAATGACAGGGCCAGTGTGTGTGTGTGTTCATGTGCGTTGGGCTTGTTGGGATAAGTCCCTTTTATTTCAGCCATTATTTTCAGCACATTTACTTGTATAGGTAATGCTATAAATACAATAGATAACATTTTGAATAATTGTGATCAATATAATTAAAAGTGCAAGTTAAAGGAACACGGGGGGATCTTCATTATTACAAGTTAAATAATTATGATGAATTTGTTTTTCTCCTTTTTCTCTCTTGCCCTTAGTAAAAATAAAATAGGCCTAAAATGAACTTAAAGGAAATGGTTGATTTTTTGGAGGAAAGTAATCATTTAGATTAATCGACTAATCTGTAAAATAGTCGATAGAAAAATAGTCGCTAGTGGCAGCCCTAATATGTTTATGCAAACGTGTATATAAAACTTGATCAAATGATTTTAGTTTGTATATCAGTACTTTTTGAACATGTTCAGCACATTTGAACGATTACACAGTAATACTGATACCCATGATAATTTTGGTCACTATCATCGTGATATTAACTTTTCATATCGTTTCATCTCTAATGTGTAATTGCATGTGAGATCTGAGACTTTGAGACAATGGAAGCGGTTCATTTCTCAAAAGTGCTAAACCCAAATCCTACTATTTTGTAACCCTCAAAATATTGCCAGTTTAGAAATAAGTAAATGGGATATTCTTTAATTACAAGCTCAAAATGGCTCAGCTTGCACAAAAAAACCAACAAAAAAACAAAAACAAACCTGAATATCAGTCAGTCAGATTTAAAACATATTACGTATAGTTTACATAAAACTACCAAGTTTGTTATGATTTCATTGCTTATACTAAACTTAATTACTAAAGCTTCTAATTATTAGATTGAATTATGTAAAGTGAGTGTGATCAATTCACAAGTAAGTCAGTGTTTCTTCTACTACTATATTGGAAGGCCGCTCCCCTCCCCAACAGGAACTCGCGTGCCCCCTGAAAGGCCCCCCCCCAACATGCAATTTAAGGTCTGAAAAAGTAGGCACTAGGACCACGCAGAAACAGCACCTGCTCAAAAACAGGAGAGTATGCAAGCACTAGGACCATGCAGAAACATCCACCGCTCAAGCTATCGGTTTTCCGTCTGCTTCGTTTTCCTCTCGTGCGCTCAAAAACGATTCAAATGATTAGATTCAAACAATAGTTAGCAATGTCAGAATCCCTCAAGCAGCAAGAGATGGAGGACATACAACATTTTTTTCCAAAAAAAACCCCAAAACAAAAAGTGTGAGTGATGTCTTTAGACACACTCGATATTAAGTTAGCTAACGCTATATTACGAATATTTATAGTGAGATCAGGTTCGAATATGATAGCACTTTGTAAACATCTTCAAGTTAGCTAGCCATAGAAAAGGACTTATTTTTTACACGTTATTTCAAATGAGCAGTCAGTCTACTCCTGTACTTCTTCACTCAACACATAAATCAAATTAGTGATAGTCAGTGGAGAGGTGAGTGAAAAATTACAGAAAGAATCTTGTAATACTCGTTAAAAAAGATTTGTCAAAGAAATGTTCTATTGTAAAACAAACTGCTGTAAAATAATTGTTCTGTTAAACTAGATAGACCTCGACGCCAACGGTGTCAATGGGGATGCCTCCGCCTGGTAGACTACACGCCTTATTAAGTTGTGATTTGGGGATGGACATTTGACCTCACAGTAATCTTGACCTGGTGAAATTACTTGTATTAGCCTTGGATATATTGTGTTCACGAGGTTTTCGGACAGACATTTGACCTCACAGTGACCTTGACCTTAGACCTTTTGATCTCAAAATCTAACCAGTTCATGTTTGTCCCAAAGCACACATATGGTGAAAGTTTGGTGAAATTCTTTTCATTAGCCTTTGAGATATCACGTTCACAAGGTTTCGGGACGGACGCATGCGGACAGACATTTGACCTCACGGTGACCTTGACCTTTTGATCTCAAAATCTAATCAGTTTATCTGTGTCCCCAAATGCACAAATGGTGAAAGTTTGGTGAAATTCCTTTCACCTGCCTTGGAGATATTGTGTTCACAAGGTTTGCGGACAGACATTTGACCTCACAGTGACCTTGACCTTAGCCCTTTTGATCTCAAAATCTAATCAGTTCATGTTTGTCCCAAAGCACACAAATGGTGAAAGTTTGGTGAAATTCCTTTCATTAGCCTTTGAGATATCACGTTCACAAGGTTTCGGAATGGACGCACGGACGGACAACCTGAAAACATAATGCCTCCTGCACCTTACGGTGGCGGAGGCATAAAAAAACAACGTTATATTGTAAGAATCTAATTATTATAAAATAAATGTGAAGATTTAAATATGACTCCTTTAACTGTTCAGGTCCAAATGCTCTTTAATAGGAGCCACAGGGAGGGGTCCTGCAAGTGACCAGTCTCATCCAGCACCCCCACCCCACCCCAAAACCAGTAAACTTAGGGGAAACACCAAGTTTTAATATAAACCAATAACATTATGAACTCTCACGAGGATATTGGCACTGAACACGTGCAGTAGAATAGTGCAGCAGGAATGTTGTAAACATTGCTGAAAGCTTGGGGTCAATTCTGAGCACGGAGTTTGATTTTAGTTAGGGATTCAAAAGTACATGATCAAATCATGCTGGAGAGAGGAAACCAAACCGTATTAATGCAACACAATTCAATCACGTGGAACCGATGTACAATTAAGTAAATAAATTTAATGAGCTTTCTTTTTAGGGTAGAGCAGGAAAAAAGTGGCACGAAAGCAAAAAAAGAGTAACTGAAAATAACGGAAAATACACCAACTAGTCATCTTAGTTTTGTAAATATGACCAATTATTTTTTCATTCGAAAACACTGTGCCAAGCCTTATTAGCTGACCTGGTACAAACCCATCATTCACTTTTAGTCTCAGCAGGAATGGCACATGAGCAGCTTTTCACACATTTAATGACTCATGCATCATACTCAAAGAGACAACTACAGCACATTATCTTCAACGCATGCTGAAATTACAGCATGGCACTTTTTGGCTCACAGTGAACAGTTTGAATGGAGCCATATGAATGAACACTGAGTGAGGTGAACAACTCTTCACACTCTCAAGTGCTACGGAGTGCTCCTTGTAAAACTCTAAACCACCTCCTTATTTTCACGCTTTCCTAGAGTTTTACAAGCCGAGCCTGTGGTGCCTGATGGAGTATATCGGGCCGTGTATGTGTGTGTGTGTGTGTTTTTAACCATTTAAAAAAGTGAGAATTTTGCATGTTTAAGGATTTCGTGTTAGGGGTGGTGGAGGTGTGGTGAGATAAGGAGCCACAAGCAGAACACAGACAGTAATCCAATAAATAAGGTGCTTTAATCCAGGGAAAAGGGTGTGGCAAAAACAGGACAAACACAAATGGCAAAAATAGAACAGGTAAAAAGAGACAAAAAAACTTGACAAAAACACGAGACAGACAAGGACAAAAACGCGATAGCAAAAACCATAAACAAGAAAAAACCCTAAGTGCAAAAACCATGAACTAGAAAAATAGCTTGAGCAAAAACCATGAAACGCAATAAAGGCACAGAAACAGCTAGAATAGCAAAACGAGACATTCTGGCAAAGTCAGGGTCTGAGAACGGCTTATTTATACACAGCAGAGAGAACCAGGAAGTGAAATGCAGGCGAGATGGAATTCCCATCCCGGATCCGGATTCGCGCAGGACTGGAGACTAGAGGTTTAAGCTGTGATACGTGAAAGGTGGGGTGAACACGTTGCATGGTGAGTGGTAAAGCCAGTCTGACGGAACATGGATTGATTACCTTGCTGATGAGGAAAGGTCCTAGGTACCTGAGAGCCAGCTTGCGGGAGACGGTTCTGAGTGGCAGGCGGCGTGTGGAGAGCATGACTCGTTGCCCCACCTGGTAGGTGGGCGCCTTAGAGAGGCGTTTGTCAGCCTGCCTCTTGGATGCTAGGGCGGAGTAAATGAGTCTTCTCTGGGCCATTGCCCACATCCTCCTGCAGCGGCGTATGAAGATCTGGGCTGAGGGTATGGCGACCTCCTCCTCCTGGCTGGGGAACAGTGGTGGTTGGTACCCTAGTGAGCACTGGAATGGAGAGAGACCTGTGGCAGAGGAAGGGAGAGTGTTATGTGCATATTAGATCCAAGGTAGGTACTTGCTTCAAGAACTGGCATCCCTGGACGCCATGCACAGGAGTGCAACCTCCAAAGCCTGGTTAGGCCGTTCTGCCTGGCCGTTGATCTGTGGGTGGAAGCCTGAGGAGAGACTACAGGTGGCCCTGATGAGTTTGCAGAAGGCTCTCCAGAACTGTGCACGGAACTGAGGACCCCGGTCAGAAACTATGTCGGTAGGCAGACCACGTAGGCGGAAAACGTGGTGGATGAGTAGTTCTGTGGTCTCTTTGGCTGAGGGGAGCTTGGGCAGAGGAATGAAATGAACAGTCTTGGAAAAACGGTCAATGACAGTGAGGATGCGTGTATTGCCACCTGAGTTGGGGAGTCCTGTGATGAAGTCCAGGGCGATGTGAGACCAGGGTCGATGAGGAATCGGGAGGGGTCTTTGCAAGCCAGCAGGGGGTCAATTGGCTGTCTTGTTCCGGGCACGTGTTGCAGGCTGCCACAAACTCCTGGACGTTTTCCTTGATGGATGGCCACCAGAAGCGCTGTTGGACGAGCGCCAGGGTTCGAGCAGCTCCTGGGTGACAAGCCAACTTGGAGCCATGACCCCACTGCAGCACCTGGGTTTGCACAGAACAGGGAACAAACAGATGGTTAGGTGGTATGTTGCTTGAGTTACCTTCACCGGAGTCCTGCTCCAGGGCCTTCTGCACGAGTGTCTCAACCTCTAGAATGGGGGCTCCCACCAGGCAGTGTGGAGGAAGGATGGTCTCGGGTGGCTTGGACCCCTCTTGGTGGGAGGAAAACATCCTGGACAGGGCATTGGGTTCGCCGTTCTTGGAGCCTGGGTGGTAGGAGAGCATGAAGTTGAGCCAGGAGAAGAAGAGAGACCAATGGGCTTGACGGGAATTAAGACATTTGGCAGACTTGAGGTACTCCAGGTTTTTATGGTCGGTCCAGACTAGGAAGGGAGATCTGACCCCTCGAGCCAGTGCCTCCACTCCTCCAAGGCTAGCCTGATAGCAACAGAGAGTTGTTGGCCAATGTCGAAATTACGTTCAGCAGGGGACAGTTGGCGAGAGAAGGAGCAGGGGTGGACCTTGTTATCGCTGGCCCTCTGGGAGAGAATGGCTCCAACCCCGGACTCGGAAGCATCGACCTCCACGATGAACTGCTTGGTTGGGTCGGGTATGGTGAGAATGGGTGCTGTGGTGAACTTGCGCTTGAGCATGCAGAAGGCTTTCTCTGCTTCCTCCCCCCACTGGAACGAGGTCTTAATCGAGGTCAAAGCAGTGAGAGGTCCGGCCACCGTGCTGAAGTCGCGGATGAAGAGCCTATAGAAATTAGTGAATCCCAGGAAACTCTGGAGCTCTCATTGCGAGGATGGGGTAGGCCAGTCTGTGACTGCCTCAAGCTTGAGGGGGTCCATCTGGATCCTAGCCAGGGAGATGAACCCCAGAAACAAGACAGAGCTCTGGTGGAATTCACTCTTTTCCGCCTTGACAAACAGCTTGTTTTCTAGCAAGCGCTGGAGGACCTGCCGGACATGGCCCCGATGTTCCTCCAGGGAGCAAGAGAAGATCAGGATGTTATCCAGGTACACAAAAACAAAGATATTAAGAAAGTCCCTTAGGACGTCATTGACGAGTGCCTGGAAGACTGCGGGCACATTGGTCAGGCCAAAAGGGACCATGAGGTACTCGTAGTGGCCAGTGGTGGCGTTAAAGGCCGTCTTCCACTTGTCCCCCTCCCTGATCCTGACGAGATGGTAGGCATTGCGTAAGTCCCACTTGATGAATATCTTGGCTCCCTGGAGTAGTTCAAAGGCCGTAGTCATGAGTGGTAGGGGGCAGCAGTTCTTGACCGTGATGGCATTGAGACCTTGATAGTCAATGCAGGGACAGAGCGACTTGTCCTTTTCCACAAAGAAAAATCCCACCCCTGCTGGGGAGGAGGAAGGGCGGATGATCCCAGCTGCCAGAGACTCGGAGATGTACTGCTCCATGGCTTGCCTTTCAACAGGAGAAAGAGAGAGTAGAGTCGCCCTTTGGGTGACGCCATCCCAGGCAGGAGGTCAATTCCACAGTCATAGGGTCTGTGAGGAGGGAGGGACACTGTTTGGGTCTTGCTGAAAACAAGTCTTAAGTCCAGGTATTCCAGAGGCACGTGAGAGAGGTCAAGAAACTTGCTGGCTGAAGGCTACGATGGTTTGGTGGGAGGCAGAGCGGAGTTCAGGCAGGAAGCTAGGCAGGAATGGCTCCAGCCTAGGATGGTATTATCGGCCCAGTTTAGGTGGGGGTTGTGCTGCGTTAACCAGGGTAATCCTAGGATGATGGGTACGTGGGGGTTGTTCATGACGTGGAGTTGGATGGTTTCAGAGTGGTTGCCGGAAATCCTCAGGGTAAGTGAGGCGGTAAGGTGGGTGATGGTGGTCAAGCCGGTGCCACTGAGTGTCAGGACTGTGAGAGGGACGTCGAGGGCGAGTAGCAGAATTCCCAGATGCTTGGCGGTGGCGGAGCAGATCAGGTTCTTGTCCGCCCCTGAGTCAATGAGGGCCTGGAGATGGTGATGCTGGTTGTTGTGGATGACGATAACAGGGAGTAATGGTCGATCAGCAGGGGGCTGGTTCCGAGTGTTGCCCACCAGGGCCCCTCGATTAACTGGTGGTCTCATTCCCTTTGGCGGGCAGGCTCGGCAGATGTGTCCTCCAGCAGTAGAAACAGGCCTGGCGCCATGTGCTCTGCCTGCGCTGTCGTTCCTCTGCTGACACTCGTACCCGGTCTACCTGCATGGTTCCGACGGACGAGGCTGGAGGTGGAGAGGAGGTGAAGCTGGGGTGGGTCTTCTCTCTCCCCCGTTGCTGGAACCGGGCGTCGATACGGTTGGCGAGGTCCATGAGACTGGAAAGGTCTGACGGCAGTTCCCACAATACCAGTTCATCCTTAATGGTGTCAGACAAGCCATGCAGGAATGCATCGACCTGGGCGCTCTCGTTCCAACCACACGATGCCGCCAATGTCCGGAACTCGATGGCATAGTCCGAGGTAGACCGGGACCCCTGCGGCAGCTCCATGAGCTCTCTAGCCGCCTCCCGGCCTGACAGAGAGCGGTCGAAAGTTCGCCTCATCTCCTTGGAGAAATCCTTGAAACAGGAACAGAGTGCATCGGCGTCCCAGACCGCTGTTCCCCACTCTCTGGCCTTGCCGGTGAGGAGCGTGATTGTATATGCTATCTGGGAGCGTTCTGTGGGGAAGGCCAGAGGTTGCAGCTCTAGGATCAAAGAGCATTGAGATAGGAACAATCTGCAAGTACCTGTTTCTCCATCATAGGGCTGAGGTGCTGGAAGTCTGGGTTCACAGAGAGGAGCTAAAGTAGGAGACGGCTGGGCAGGGGTAGGCATGGCTTGATAGCGCTGCATCTGTGTGGTGAGGAGACTGAGGGAGTTGGACAGGGTGGCGAGGTTCTGGGTGATCTGCTGGAGGTCTTGTTGATGGGTCCAGAGGAGAGTCCTTTGCTGCTGGATGGCCGTTCTCAGACAGGTGAGTTCCACTGGATCCATGTTGGCTAGAACGTACTGTTAGGGGTGGTGGAGGTGTGGTGAGATAAGGATCCACAAGCAGAACACAGACAGTAATCCAATAAATAAGGTGCTTTAATCCAGGGAAAAGGGCATGGCAAAAATGGGACAAAAACAAATGGCAAAAATAGTCCAGGTAAAAAGAGACAAAAAACTTGACAAAAACACGAGACAGACAAGGACAAAAACGCGAGAGCAAAAAAACATAAACAAGAAAAAACCCTAAGTGCAAAAACCACGAACTAGAAAAAACCCTAAGTGCAAAAACCATGAACTAGAAAAATAGCTTGAGCAAAAACCATGAAACGTAATAAAGGCACAGAAACAGCTAGAATAGCAAAACAAGACGTTCTGGCAAAGTCAGGGTCTGAGAATGGCTTTTTTATACACAGCAGAGAGAACCAGGAAGTGAAATGCAGGCGAGAGGGAATTCCCATCCCGGATCCGGATTCGCGCTGACCTGGGAGATAAGTAATCTCCGGAGTGGAAGTCTGGGGTGGAGCATGACATTTTGGGAGTCATTTGTGATCGGAAAGTCCCAGCAAAAGTGAAAGGTAAGATGTATAAGACAGTAGTGAGACCAGCTGTGATGTATGGATTGGAGACCGTACCCTTAACGAAGAGACAGGAGGCAAAGTTGGAGGTGGTGAAGTTGAGGATGTTAAGGTTTGCGATGGGAGTGACAAGGTTGGACAGGATAAGGAACAGCATATGTGGAGAGCTTGGGAATTAATCTAAGAGAGATGAGACTGAGATGGTACGGGCACATCCTGAGAAGAGATGCAGAGCATTGGAAGGAGAATGTTGAGGATGGAGCTGCCAGGCACACAAAAACGAGGAAGGCCAAAGAGGAGATACGTGGATGTGGTGAGACAGGACATGAAAGTGGCAGGTGTGGTCAAGAAGGATGCGGAAGACAGGGAGCAATGGAGACAAAAGATCCACTATGGCGACCCCTAATCGGGAGCAGCCAAAAGAAGAAGAAGAAGAAGAAACATTATCTTGGCTTTCATAAGCACAAAACATCACTCTGAGGAAAAACAACAGATTCTAGCATATGTGCTGCTATGCACAGTTCATCCATCCACTTTACTCTGTCCAAAAAATGAAAGGGATCAACCCAGGACCACTGAAGCAGCCTGATAAACTCCTCCCAGCACTGTCCCATCTGACCCCTATGGCTTCCCATATTCAGTGTTACAAAAATTCGGTCAACATGTTTACAGCTCTCATATTAAATCTCTCTCAGTGTGGGTCTCTGTATCATATTTACATTTCCTTAACATTAAAAAAAAAAAATAACTTGGCATCTTAAACATTGCCTAAATTAAAGTACGGGTGAACGAGTGAAGGGTCATAGCATTCGAGGGTTATTAACCCTCAAAATCTACTAACGTACAACTGGATCTGCAAATTCCTGCTAATTAGCACAAAGGAAAACAGAATAGATTTCTGTTACCCCCAAATCCATGACGGTTCCCCGAGGGCCGGCACTGCGGGTCTGAGTGATGAATATGGGTGGAGGCTCCATTAATCACAGGAACACAGAGAAAGGTGTTGGGTAAAGAAAAGTGACATCGGACCCAGTCTGTAATGTGCTTTAAGCTCATGGGTAAAAGTCGAGGTGAACTGTGTGTTGATTCTAACCATGCCTGGCTCTTCTCAGACGATGGTTTGAGGCAGGAAGTGGTCCAAGGCATGTGGAATGATATAGTGGACTCTGCCATGCCCCAGGAGCCCACACACAGCTCTGAAGAACAGACGTATTCTCAGCTGAGCTACATGTGCTGTCTTACTCCTCATGATCAGGGACAGGGACTGGAGTTTGTGACCGATTCATAACGATGTGGCAGACACATCCATTTCGGGTTGTTGGGGTTACTAAGGCTTTGTTCTGACTACAGGCCAAAGGAGAGTTATTTGTTATATATGATTTTTATACAAGATTTTATTACATTTTAAGATTTTTTGGCTGTGCATCTTGGACCCTTTCTGATTAGTTTGGACAGAAAACACATTCCCTCATTGGTTACAGTAACAACGCCAATGTTAGTATCCTGAATACATTGAGGCAAGGGGGTAAAAAAAAATGTACCAGAGTGGCGGCTACAATTATCGACAGTCCACAATTATCGACACCTTTTCAGATTTACCAATAACAAAAACAATTTTACAAAGGTAAGTTTCAGTTACAACATTTATTATTGGTTAATTAATCGACCAGAAGACCCTCTTCGTCCTTTGATCTTGACATCTGATGACACAGCTCGTTACCTGAGATGGAAATTTTTTTTAGCACGATCAGCAATTTGAGGAAAACCTGGACGTTATCATCGCAGGTAAGCATGGTGGAAAGATCATGGACATGGTTATACTTATCAAATTCACCCATATTTCATAAACGCACGTTTGAGAAGTCATGTGAGGTGTCGATAATAGTGATCACTTTCACCAGTGTCCACCATTATTGACACCCTGTGGAATTAAGTGACATTTACAACTGTAATGGATCGATCACATTGCTGAAGTAGATGAAGTACTTTAAAAAAATAAAAGTGCTGTGATTAATAATAATTTTTTTTCTGATTCATAACAGAATGGAATGCTTATAGAGTATTTTTTTGGAATCCTATTGTAGTAAATAGAATTAGACTAGAATTAAATTCCTTGCATATAAAAAAATTACATGCTTGAAATATTCAGATTTTTCGATTCCATTCAGAACATATATTTTTCGCAGTTTGTTGTAAATATCTACCACATATTACAGTATCAGTAGACATTTTATATTTTGGTTCGAGGAATGACGTGCGACCTTTGACTTGGATTTTCATTTGGTTACAATGTCAATTGCCTATTGACATTTATTGGTAAACTACAAAACTAGAAATTAATACAAACAACAATGAATGATTAAAGGACCCATGGCATGGTGGTTTGTTGATGCTTTAAACGGGATTGTGGAGGCTTCCGGATGTTATATCCGCAGCCTTTCTCGAAATGAACCCTCGGAACGTAGATATAGCCTCCTGGAAGAAAGCCCCATTTCAGCCATTTTCCCAGTGCGTCGTTTTCCTAATGAGAAGCATGGAGGCGGGGAAGGGTAGAGGGTGGGGGCGTGCCATGCGGGGAGGGGGAGGGGCTGCCGTCTGCCTCCCAAGCTGGCCGAGAGCACTCCTCGTCGGGCACGGCCAGGCGGGCGAATGCCCTGGTCCGTCCGCCCTGTCTAAAAAAAATGGTACAACTCGAGCCCATGGTAAAACTGGGACTTTGTCATTTTTTCCCGCCTGAGGCCCATGGTAAAACTGAGCAGTGTGACTTTGTCATTTTTTTCCGCCTAAGGCCCATGGTAAAACTGCACTTCCAGGAGGGGCTGCCGTCTGCCTCCCAAGCCGGCCGAGAGCACTCCTCGTCGGGCACGGCCAGGCGGGCGAATGCCCTGGTCCGTCCGCCCTGTCTAAAAAAATGGTACAACTTGAGCCCATGGTAAAACTGGGACTTTGTCGGGTTTTTTTCAGCCTGAGGCCCATGGTAAAACTGAGCAGTTTTACCATGGAGGAGTGGGGACTTTGCCGTTTCCTCCCCCCAACTCGCCCCTGGGAGAACTGCTGCCTCCACGGGCGGCCGGTGCCGCTGGAGGGCCGCCCGCGCAACCTCGGCTCCCGACAAAAGATTGGATCTAGGGCTGACTTTCAATGGATCGCAGCGATGGAGCTGCTCTGCCACTCACGACACCCCGGCCCAGAATCAGGGAAAAATACCGCGCGCTGACGTCATTAAGGTGCGACGCGAGGAAATAAAATAAATTCAACAAATGTTTGGGTTTTTACTGAACAAACAAACAAATAAAATGAATGAGTGACTTAAAAAAAAGAATGTGGGTGTCTTTGTAAAAACTGTTTTGATTGGCTATTATAACAGAGGTAGCGCAGAGTACCTGGCTAACTGCAGGAAGCGGTTAGCTGCACAGCTAATGCAGCCATTGCAAACGCACCGATTTTAAAACACGGCAAAACGACTTAACAGTTATACACTTACTTGTTCGGTGTTTGTGGCTGATGCGGCAAGGATGCTTGGTACGGACCCAGGCTTCAGTGACAGTTGATGTGCAAAACCTGCCCTGTACTGTCCCAAGTTGTGGAAACATTCCTCAGGAAAATGCTTCCGACAAACATACACCGTCTTAGGTAGACTCGACGGCGTATTATTGAAGTAAATTAAATTAAGCCACTGCGTCTTCAGGGGCTCTCCCGTCGGCAGTAAAAACACTCTTTTCTGTGTTGTCACATCCATGTACAGCGCAATTTCCATGTTTCGCTCGCTTAGGTGATGCCATGTTGTTGTGTCCTCCATGGTCTCCTCACTACAACTGGGCAGGGCAATCCATACGGTGGGTGGGAATCCAGAGGGGGGGTGTGGGGATCATCTCCCTTGCTGACGTAGTAAAGGGAAGCGCTTATCAACTCGCCGTTTTGACGCGCCATTCTCAAATGTTGGGCATAGTTTGGTTTACACATTATGAAATTTCTAGCCACTGGGGTGACTTAAGAAGGTCAGAGGAACTCATTTTAACGTTAAAAAACCTCAGAAAGTGAAAATTTCATGCCATGGGACCTTTAACAAAATGTGATCTACAAAAATACTTAGAAAGTGGGTAGAAAGTGGAACAAAAAGATTTTCTAAACTATCAGTTAATTTGCTTACACACATTAGAATTACTTCCTCATTTACATAAGCACCGACATTGATATATTTATATAAAATATATTTTGCACTAAATATAAGTCTCTGTAAAACAAATTTTAAATAAAAACTGTTTTGTTAACTTAATACCACATACCGATTTTTTTAAATTAATTTTTTTGTTATAAATAATCATCTGGATGTCGATAATTGTGGAACAGTGTCACGTGATCTGATACGCTAAGTAATCCGGAATCAACTCACTTTTTTCCAGTGGAAGTCTCATCTCATCTCAATATCTCTAGCCGCTTTATCCTGTTCTACAGGGTCGCAGGCAAGCTGGAGCCTATCCCAGCTGACTACGGGCAAAAGGCGGGGTACACCCTGGACAAGTCGCCAGGTCATCACAGGGCTGACACACAGACAACCATTCACACTCAGTCAATTTAGAGTCACCAGTTAACCTAACCTGCATGTCTTTGGACTGTGGGGGAAACCGGAGCACCCGGAGGAAACCCATGCAGACACGGGGAGAACATGCAAACTCCACACAGAAAGGCCCTCGCTGGCCACAGGGCTCGAACCCGGACCTTCTTGCTGTGAAGCAACAGCACTAACCACTACACCACCATGCCGCCCCTACTTTAAGACATGAAGTGTATTAATTAATACAAATAAAGAAAAACCACTGAATTTGAAAGTGTGTCCAAGCTTTCGACTGGTACTGTATTTACTAAGTATTTAATAAAAAACATTTCCAAACTAAGAGGACTTATGTCAAAAAATGATCTGAAAAAACTTATACATGCCTTCATCTCTAGTAGGGTTGATTACTGCAATGGCCTTTTCACAGGCCTGCCAAAAAAGACCATCAAACGACTTCAGCTGGTTCAAAATGCAGCGGTTAGGGTTCTCACACGAACAAAAAGAACAGAGCACATTACTCCAATTCTAAGGTCCCTTCACTGGCTTCCAGTAAGCTACAGAATTGACTTTAAAGCATTGCTGCTGGTCTACAAATCTCTAAATGGTACAGGGCCCAATTACCCCTCTGATATGTTGCAGCGGCCTAACCCAATCAGATCTACCAGATCGCAGCAGCAAAATTTACTGGTAAAACCTGTTGTTAAAACAAAGTGTGGTGAAGCAGCTTTTAGCTACTATGCAGTACAGCTATGGAACCAACTCCCAGAGGACATCAAAAATGCTCCTGCTGTTGGCAGCTTTAAATCTAGATTAAAGACCAAGCTGTTCTCAGATGCTTTCTGCTAACTGATAAATATCATCATCTTTACATGTTTTAAACTTTACTTACCTTTTACAGTCTCTGCATGTTTTAAACTTTACTTAAATTTTATTCTATTTTATTCTGCTGTTTTTTACTGAACTTTTACTTCATTTTATTATTTTATTTCTACTATTGTTTAATTCTTTATTTTTTTCTCTCTTCTTCCCCCTTTACTTTATGTAATTTTATTTTCTATTGTTTACTGTTTTGCTTTTACCTCTGTAAAGCACATTGAACTGCCACTGTGTATGAAATGCGCTATATAAATAAACTTGCCTTGCCTTTACTAAATAATTAAAGGAGAACTGAAGTCATTTTTAAACTTGCTTTATTTCTTAATTAACGTGTTATTCAATTACGTTTTCGGTTTTAGTAACCTTATATCGTGACTCGTATCGGCAACTAATTGCAATTAAATATTGTACTTATCGGCCTATTCGGTTTTTAGCCATGTTGAATTTAGTTCGTTTGGTCCACGGCAGGCGTCGCTTATCCGCGCGATCTTCACGAGGCTTGTGCGAGACTTCGAAACGTGAAGTGTCAGCCAGGTGTCAGTGCCGCCATTTTGAAAACTGTTTTCCGAACGAAATCTTGCGCAAAAACGAGTTTAAATGACGATTACTGCCTACTTTTTTCAAACTTTCCTGATTGCTATCAAAACAAACAAAACTTCCGGCTTGATTACGTCAGCATTCGAAAGAGGGCACGCGCGTCTTTTGACAACGTGGGCAGATGTCGGTCACTTTGATTTCCGCTGTACGTTTTACTTCCGTCCTATGATGTCTCGCACAGGTCTCAATGAATCTTGTTTATGGCCATTGCTTTGACATATGGACTGATATATTACATACTGTAGCATATTTCAAACACTCATAACTTGCTATAGCAGTGACAAAATAGCTCTCAAAAATGCGTTCCTATATTTAATAAAATTAGATAAATAGAATTTTGATAATAAAAAATTTGCCTTCAGTTCTCCTTTAAAGAGCGTGGTGTATGCGACTGTCATCACAGGTACCATCATTGTACAAGATCCTTTACAATCACTGTATGTCTACAGACTATGCTCCACCCCGATTCACCTCTTTAATCCGTGACATTTCACACAAGTTCAACCAAACAGTAAATAACTGAATGTTTAACTGTGAAGTTATAATCCAAACAGACTTCACATGGATCATGTCATGCTGAAAGGACATAAAGATAATGCAGTTCTGTCTTGTTAGAAAGCCACTCATCCCAAAAAGAAAGTGCTGACGGAGCACAGCAGAGCAGAACAGAACAGGTTTCTCTTTTTACACCCTTCTGCGCTATTCTTCTCAGGTCATGCCCCTTCCCCTTACACTATATATACACACATATGCCTCCATGCCGTGCATTTTCTCTGAGCCCAGCATTCACGAGGAAGGAGGAGCATACTTAAGAAGGCAGTGAAAATGAAAACGTGGGTGTGTGGATGACGAAGCACGTGTAAGCAAGTGTCTCATTCTGTGTGTGGCTTTTACAGGCTGATGTAATGCAATGCTCTACAAGTGTAGCATTACCTTCTAGCTATGTGTACGGAGCTTGACTAATGTGCATACCTCTATCCGTGTGTCTCCAGTGCTTAACAGTGACTCAGGGCAACCAGTTCCAGCTTGACCCAAGAACACAGTAATCAAACGACGATTGACAGGCAGGAGGTTTGACAGTGGACGCCCACAGGCCTCGAACTACAATAAATCTCAACCTGCTCAGAGGAGTGCACGGGGCTGGGGTATGGATGTCAAACAAGATATGCTAACAGCTCTGATTAGCATCTGACTAATTTCTTCCCAGCTCTCACCATAAACCAAGACCCAGTATGAATCTGGCAAGCCTTCTACTGGTGTAAGCAGTTACACACAGAAGCAAGTTTGAACCACAGGTGAACTTTCGTTTGAAACGGCTTGGCATGTCCGAAATAAAAGGGTGCTGTTTTCCTGTCAAGGACACCCACGCTGCATCAATTACAGCCAGCCAAACTATTTGCCGTCCTAAATGGAGGAGTTTGTTGGACGCCACCTGGAGAAACTATTACGCTGAATTAGTTGATTTTTTAAAAAATGCTGCCAACATTCAGTCCTGAATTTCACTCCATTCCATACATCAGAGAGGCATTTATGAGGATCTCGACCAAGCTTTACTACTCAATATGATCTCTTTAGTATGGATTTGTGAAATTCCTACACTACATCTTCTCATTAACTTGCACCTTTTGAGCGTTCTCCTTTTTTGATCGTCCTCATTCATTAACACTGATGTCATCCCCAGCCCTGTTTTTCACCGGCTATCACTCTACTATATCACTTCATGCCAGTTAGTCCATTCAAACACAGCCTGAATCCCTCCCTAGGGCAGTTCTTCCCCCTCCCATTTCCTTACTTTAATCCTTCACAGCTTCGCAAGACTCAACAAATTCTTACTTGTTTTACAACTGATTTATCCCTGAAGCTAAATGCATAGCTCTGTTCCAATGTAAATAAATCTGCTGTTAAGAAATACAGCCAGAAACAAAAGTTTTACTGCCCCGTCACTCTATGCCCAGCACCGTTGGTTTTTATAAATTGTGCTAGGTTGGATGAATTAAACAAAAATGTCAAAGGCATAAGTAACACCTATTAACCTGAACATTTGGTCACCGATCAGACTGGAAAAATAATATGACTTGTAATAGATGTATTGTATTTACTATTTTTTTAATCGAGCCTCCAAAGATAAAACTCTACTCTCTAGTCAAGTTAACTAGGACAGATGTTTGAGCCCAGTGCAAAAATACATTTTTTTAGAACTGGTCTAACACTCAACATCATCCCTGTGTCCGAAATCGCTCCCTACTCACTATAAAGGGCACTATATAGTGGGGACGCCATTTTGTAGTGCTGTCTGAAACCTGAGTGAAGATTATTTACACCCTATATAGTGCACTCAAAGTATCCCACAATGCATCACGAAATGTAGTGTACAACCGATGGTCACGAACTAAAGCAATATATCCCATCATGCATTGCGGTTGCGCTGAAAGAAATCAAATGAAAAGTCTCAAATTTGATTTAATAAAAGGCCGCGGCAAAGAAAGTATTCAGCCTTGATTTAAAAGAACTGAAAAATGCAGCAGACACACAGTACTTTGTATTGATTAATGTGGGAAATACGCTCAATATAATATGGATTTATCACAAAAACACATGCACGTATTTATTATTCTGAAAACCCACCAGCCGGCTGATCTGGCACGTTTTAATTGTGCAACAGTAATAACGTAAATACCAGCGCGACAGAGTAGTGTCCAAAAGCGTTTTTTCATGTTACCAATGAGCTCACTATATAGTCCTCTATATAGTAATTCCCTATATAGTGAGTAGGGAGTAGTGAACGAGTGAGCGATTTCAGACACAGGGCAGGTCATGACCAAGGCCAAAGTGTATCGAGACCAAGACAAGACCAAGACTATGAAGGGTTGAGATCAAGTCAAGACCAAGACCAAGGCAGGGCGAGACTGAGTCGATTTAATAAAAGGCCACGGCAAAGAAGAAATTATTCAGCCTTGATTAAAAAAAAAACTGAAAGATGCAGGTACTTTGTATTGATTAATGTGGGACATACACTCAGTATAATATGGATTTATCACAAAAATACATGCATGTATTTATTATTTTGAAAACCCGCCAGTCGACTGATCTGGCACGTTTTAATTGTGCAACAGTAATGACGTAAATACCAGCGTGACAGACTAGTGTCGGAAAGCGTTTTTTCATTCTACCAATGAGCTCACTATATAGTCCTCGATATAGTAATTCCCTATATAGGGAGGAGGGAGTAGTGAACGAGTGAACGATTTCGGACACAGGGCATGTGTTTTCAATACACATTTTCCTCTGGAATATTTTCATACATTTATAACAAGATAGGAGAGCTTACAAATCCAAAGGCTGTTTTCATACCGAGTTTGTTTTCCACACCAGAGTTTGAGTTTTTGTGACACTGTTATCTCATTTAATTCAGTTAGTTTACACATTATAACAATTTTCAAGCAGCATTTGCATGCATGAGTTTTTCATGGGGTGCAGTTGGTTCGCACTGTCGTCTCACAGCAAGAAGGTTCTGTGTTCGAGCCCCGTGGCCGGCGAGGGCCTTTCTGTGTGGAGTTTGCATGTTCTCCCCGTGTCTGCGTGGTTTTCCTCCGGGTGCCCCGGTTTCCCCCACAGTTCAAAGACATGCAGGTTAGGTTAACTGGTGGCTCTAAACTGTCCATGGGTGTGAGTGTGTGTGAATGACTGAGAGGAGAAAACCTCTATTATAATCCAGTAGAAGGCAACAGGAAACCCCTACTGTCATTCTTCCTTTGAGACTTTGATGGCTGAAACCGTCAAAGCGGCCACGTCACTGTAGTTATAGATAGATAGATAGATAGATAGATAGATAGATAGATAGATAGATAGATAGATAGATAGATAGATAGTGTGTTTCATGGTATGTGCTTTTTATGACATTTACTGTTAGTTCTGGTAGTTAGTGGTTCCCAGTTTTTCCCCATTAGTTTACCCCTGTATTTTTCATCTTATCTCATTATCTCTAGCCGCTTTATCCTGTTCTACAGGGTCGCAGGCAAGCTGGAGCCTATCACAGCTGACTACGGGCGAAAGGCGGGGTACACCCTGGACAAGTCGCCAGGTCATCACAGGGCTGACACATAGGCCGAATCCCATTTCACCCCTTGGACCAACCCCTTGGCCCTTACCCTCCATTTTGCGCGTTCACGTGAAGGGGTAGGGGTATCCCAATCCCAGTTAACGCGGAGGGGTAGGGGAAGGGGTAGGGCTTCTGTACCCCTCCAAATGGAGATTTTCCTGGAGCTGACTCCGAACGAAGGGGTTTGAGTGATTTCCCACAATGCCATGCGGATTTCAGCGAGATTTCATGCGGATTTCAGAAAGATGGCGGTTCCCGCGGCGAAAGATTGTCATAAATGTATTTTCTCCATTATTTACGTGTTTTAAGTTGTTATCCAGAGGAAACACGCCGCTTGATTCGCTTTCGAGCTGAGAATGAGCAGCGATTTCTGAAATCCAAGCTGCTGCTAAAAAGCTTTGGGAGTGAGTATTGTTTTCGGTTGCTTGACTGCGTACGTTTTGTTCTGTTATTCTCGCTTTTATTGTTTACATGAGTGTTCTGACACCTCATTCTGTCGGATGTGGTGCACGAAGCGCCAAAGATATCCCATTCAGTGGTGTTAGTTAACAAATCACACCCTGCCAGCAGAGATTTCTGTTCTGGCTCTGACTGTAGCGGCTGGTCGCAGCCAATGACGCATTTGGTCGCGTTTTGCTAACGTAAACGCTGACGGAGGTACGCGATGACGTATGCGATCGTTGAAGGGCTATCCCAATACGTAGGGGTTGAATTTCAAGCCCTATCCCTTGTAGCTCAGTTTCAAGGGGAAGGGCCAAGGGGAAGGCGGAGGGGTAGGGGTAGAAATTAGAATTGGGATTGGGCCATAGACACAGACAACCATTCACACTCACATTCACACCTACGGTCAATTTAGAGTCACCAGTTAACCTAACCTGCATGTCTTTGGACTGTGGGGGAAACCAGAGCACCCGGAGGAAACCCATGCAGACACGGGGAGAACATGCAAACTCCGCACAGAAAGGCCCTCGCCGGCCCCGGGGCTGGAACCCGGACCTTCTTGCTGTGAGGCGACAGCGCTAACCACTACACCACCGTGCCGCCCCTCCCTGTATTTTTATAAAAGAAAATCTAATTTTAGTATTTAATTATTTCAAAACTGACGGCACAGTGGTGCTGGGTTAGCACTGTTGCCTCACAGTAAGAAGGTTCTGGGTTTGAACCTTGCGGCCTACTGGGGCCTTTCCGTGTGGAGTTTCCATGTTCTGTCTGCACGGGTTTCCTCTGGGTGCTCCGGTTTCCTCCAGCAGTCCAAAGGCATGTGGATTAGGTCAATGGGCTACTCTAAACCACCCATAGGTGTAAATATGAGTATGAATGGCTCTCTTGGTGTTAGCTCTGTGACAGACAGGGTGTACCCCGCCTCTCACCCAAAATCAGCTGGGATTGGCTTCAGCTCACCCGTGACCCGCAATGGACAAGTGGTATAGAAAACAAATATTGGTGCATTTTTGTTACCAACAATATTGACTTATACCAGGTAAAAACATGCTAAAACGACTGCCAAAAACCATGCTAAAAACATGAATATTTTACTTCATGGTCAATGAATAGACCCATGGAGGTACTATTATTTTCTAGACGAAATTTTATTATTCTCTGGAATGAACGATATTACTTAAAATGCATCTCAGGAATCGTTTAGAACAAAGCAAATATATAGTCAAAGTACATTTATCAGCATGCATGACACAAAAAGTTGCATGTGGATTTTCAGAGATACTGCAAAAATGCCTAGCGTCTATCTGTACACCTGGAAAAAAGATGACATGAGGCAGAAAACTTGAACCAGAGTCAAAAGGGAACACATTCACTACCTGGTGTCACCGGATAGCGGGATTATAAATCATTACAGTATACCACTGCAGAAGAGGAAAGGCAAACACTGTATTACGTAATCTTTAAAGGATGCTTATAAGCTTATTCTTAGCTTCACTTGGGGACCCTTTTCTCCATGCTGTTAATTTTTTTTTTCATTACATGCAATTGAAAGTTAAATAATGGTGTGTGTGAAATAAAATAAATCTGAAATATATATAAAATATATGTTGAGTATGATCATATTGTGAAAAAGACTCCTGGGATGAACAAAGGACAATCTTTAAAGTGCATATCACGGGTAAATTCAGGAGCAAGATCAATGTAATTCTCCTATTTTATATTAAACTTTGGTCAAATATCTGTCACATTTTGTATTTTGTGCAATTTTTTTACCTTGTGCAATACCAGAAAAATTCAGTTGAAATCAACCTATTTGAGGCGAATTGGTCCGCCTCTGAAAAAACTTGCCATTTGAATTTCCCGGCAAACACTGATTTTCGTGACGTCGCGTGCGGGACGCCTCCCTCTGAATCCTACGTCAGCGCTGGTTTGTTTATGAGAAAACAACCTGGTGGTTTTCTGCAAATTTCTTCAACGTTATCACGTAATTATTAAAATCGTTAACAGATGTATCGTAGGAGGGTGTAGCAACATTACATTCTTCATCCAAAAGTGAAGTAACATTGCGCTCAGGTGACAATTCCATATTTCAATGCAAAATCGCTAGCTGCTAAACTTGGTCTACACAGGCTGTGCACTGAAACTGTGCAAGCTCTCGCAGCCTGCTGGCGCTTCCGCAGGTGACGTCACGAATCTGGCTCCAGACTCCCTTGGGATTTTTCCAGATGCGTTTTGTTATTTTTTATTTTTTTCTGCTGTAGACAGATGGCCTTGTGCAAAATTACCCTTCTGGATGAGTGTGTAAAGGGACATACTTTCATATAAAAAAAACGAATTTGGTCCAGGATATGCCCTTTAAGATTACAGCAGCAGATGAGAAGGAACAGATCTATTGGATCCGAATAAAAATATCAAGACCAAAGACGTTTGAAGGATCGTGGTTTGGTTGTTTTGTGCGCACTCGAGTATGAACAGTGTTAACATTTACCAAAAAGTCCTGTAGGTGTAAAAGCACCTTAAATGAGATAAAGATCAGCACCCGCACGTGTTGCTGTGAATGTGTAGGAATGCCGCTGGATGTAAGAACAGTCAGCTCAGGTGACAGGATGAGGATGGTGGTAACACGAGCGGTGAGGATAATTAGTCAAACATGAGCTGACATGACAGGACTTGACAAAACAACACAACCATGACATTACACCAGTCACCTGATATACAACCAAAAAGGTGAAGAATTGATCAGAAAGATAATATGAAAAAGAGACCCAGTTTTAATATTTATATATGTTCGACAAATGAACACAAACTATACAGATGTGCACCATTACACACACAGATCCATCAAACCACCCACAAGCAAATTTATATTAAAAAATAGAGCTGAATGTGTCATGCATTTGAGACAGAAAGTGAACACACCATACACTTATGTGGTTAAAGTTGTGATAACACTGTTACTAGGCAACCGGGAAATATAGACACAAGCAGAGATTACTGAGGCGAGGAATATAATAAACTAGCAATGTAAAATCAGAATGACAATCAAGACGAGAAAACTGTCCAGAATAATCAACAATTCCCTCAGATCTTAGTAAATTACAGTACTGAGAAAATGCTCTGTACGACTCTGATCATACTATAATTATACTTAAGATCACCAAACTTCCCTGGGCATTGCCACATCAACATTGTGTCATAACGTCGGCGCTCAGAGCTCCCGAAAATTCTAGAGTTCGGAAGTTATGAATATCCGCAGCAGACTTGCTGAACCTTCTTGTGAAGATGATGAACGAATTTGAAAGCAAGCATAAGTCTATAGTCACCACATAAATGGATGGTGCTTATACAACATTCTGCTGACATAAATACATTTTATTATGCCCAAATGGAAATAAAAGCAAAAGTGTCTTTAAACTGCCACATAATTCATCTGAAGCACCGATACCACTGTGTATTTGGAAGCTAAGCTCTTTCTACTACTGACCATACTGAGAATAACTCATATATATATATATATATATATATATATATATATATATATATATGAGTTAACCACTACACCACCGTGCCGCCCATATACAATATATATATATATATATATATATATATATATATATACTGTATATGGGCGGCACGGTGGTTCGAGCCCCGTGGCCGGCGAGGGCCTTTCTGTGCGGAGTTTGCATGTTCTCCCCGTGTCCGCGTGGGTTTCCTCCGGGTGCTCCGGTTTCCCCCACAGTCCAAAGACATGCAGGTTAGGTTAACTGGTGACTCTAAATTGAGCGTAGGTGTGAATGTGAGTGTGAATGGTTGTCTGTGTCTATGTGTCGGCCCTGTGATGACCTGGCGACTTGTCCAGGGTGTACCCCGCCTTTCACCCGTAGTCAGCTGGGATAGGCTCCAGCTTGCCTGAGACCCTGTAGAACAGGATAAAGCGGCTACAGATAATGAGATGAGATATATATATATATATATATATATATATATATATATATAAAACACACATACATACACAGTACTGTACTAGAAAGTCTTAGGCACATGTAAAGAAATGCTGTCGACCAAAAATGGCTTAAAAATAATGAAGTGAAATGTTTCAACATCTCATCTCATTATCTCTAGCCGCTTTATCCTTCTACAGGGTCGCAGGCAAGCTGGAGCCTATCCCAGCTGACTACAGGCGAAAGGCGGGGTACACCCTGGACAAGTCGCCAGGTCATCACAGGGCTGACACATAGACACAGACAACCATTCACACTCATGGTCAATTTAGAGTCACCAGTTAACCTAACCTGCATGTCTTTGGACTGTGGGGGAAACTGGAGCACCTGGAGGAAACCCACACGGACACGGGGAGAACATGCAAACTCCACACAGAAAGGCCCTCGCCGGCCCCGGGGCTCGAACCCAGGACCTTCTTGCTGTGAGGCGACAGCGCTAACCACTACACCACCGTGCCACCCATGTTTCAACATAAAAAAAAAATACTATAAACAGTAATCAGTAAGCCATAATAAATGAAACAAAGTCAGTATTTGGTGTGAGATGACCCTTTGCTATAAAAGAAAAAAAAATAGTAGTCTCAGGTATAATGAGTGCAGTTTTATAAGGAATTGAGCTGTAGGTTTTTGAGCTGGACACTTTGACTGTCACACTCGCTTCTTAATTCTGCACCAAAACCCAGTAGCCTTCATTATGTTTTCTTTTTTAATCTGAAAAGTGCTCTCTTATGTAATATGCTGCTCAGATACAAACACTTTTTTTCCTGTAGCATTTAATTTTGTGCTGGAAAACGAATGTTTGGACTCTAAAATGTTTTTGTACCGACTCGATAATGTAGAAGTCATAAAATTGAAATCTATAACAAAGTTTGTGTAAAAAAAAAAGGGTGCCGAAGATATATACACTACCGTTCAAAAGTTTGGGGTCACTTTGAAATGTCCTTATTTTTGAAAGAAAAGCACTGTTCTTTTCAATGAAGATCACTTTAAACTAATCAGAAATACACTCTATACATTGCTAATGTGGTAAATGGCTATTCTAGCTAAATTCTACTAAATGTGTGGTTTTTGGTGCAATATCTCCATAGGTGTATAGAGGCCCATTTCCATTTCCAGCAACTCTCACTCCAGTGTTCTAATGGTACAATGTGTTTGCTCATTGCCTCAGAAGGCTAATGGATGATTAGAAAACCCTTGTACAATCATGTTAGCACAGCTGAAAACAGTTGAGCTCTTTAGAGAAGCTATAAAACTGACCTTCCTTTGAGCAGATTGAGTTTCTGGAGCATCACATTTGCGGGGTCGATTAAATGCTCAAAATGGCCAGAAAAATGTCTTGACTATATTTTCTATTCATTTTACAACTTATGGTGGTAAATAAAAGTGTGACTTTTCATGGAAAACACAAAATTGTCTGGGTGACCCCAAACTTTTGAACGGTAGTGTGTACACACACACACACACACACACACACACTGGATTCTGATTAGTTGGAATTTATTGATTGATTTCCTGACAAGTTTTTATTTAGATCTACTCCCAGCTCTGCTAATAGTTCATTAGTAATGTTTACGTTAATGTGCTTGCTCATTATCATTTCCATATAGTCTACATCATTTCCACCTTATCATTTCCATCGAAACAACTTTCATTTGGACTTATATGGCAGAAGCTCATCACGAGCTAATTTTAAAATGAAAGACGTGGGTTAATTGAAAATATGTAGAGTTTTTTTTCCCGTGAAGAGACATTAACTGGGTTTCCACTGCAGTTTATTCACAACAGAAGTGATATTCTAAAAAGTTTGAAAAAATAATTGTGAATGCTTTGTTTCTACTGAGTGATGCTCCGTGAATAAAGCTGGGTTTTCTCCTCTCGCCTGAGCTCTTACAGAGCGCTCTTTATCAGAAAGGTAGCATTTCTATTTGCTGTTCACGACACGTCATGTGACTTCCATGTGAAAAATGTGGTTCCATTTCAATTTTGCAAAATATTGTTTTATCGAATTATCTGAAAAAAAAAACCCTCATCCGAGTATAAAATAATTTTTTGCGATATTTGAGTTTTTTGAAATTCATGCGTTTCCACTGCTCCTTGTTTTAGTTCACAATTTCAAATTGCATATCAATCAGGTTAATGGAAACACAGCTATTTATTTCTGATTTTTTCAGGAGTCGTCTCCAGGCTTAGTGCTTTGTAACAGTCTGAGATAAAGCTGTGACCAAGTTCTAAAGTTTTACTTTTAAGTTACTTTTAAAAAATAAGATGATGCACCATTCTTTAATTTAAACCCCCCGCAATTGTTGGAAAATTGCTATGGTACAAGAAGAATAAGACACTTTAGAGCATACTGTTTTTGGAAAATAATAAATCTACTTCATGTCAACCTGCATCACTCTACCGCTTTGTTGACTATTTTCTTAGAACAGAATTCCACATCCTGTTTCCTTCCTTACTTCTCAAATGCTTCGGTTAAACCGAGAGATAATTCAGTAACATTTTATTTGAAGGTAATCGCTGCAAGGACTTTCTAACACAAGTATAAGCATTGAATATTTTTATAAAGCATCATCCCCAAGTAATACAGAACACACTAGTTCTAGTCTGCAAATGATCCTGATGCCCTGGAGTGGCAAATAATGTATGCATTATCCCAATACAAACCTATTTACATTATGAGAATATGAACAGACTTTTAATACATACTGTATTGCATTACTCTATGTTTAGGCAAGCGTTATGATATAGTTATATACACAGCCTTAAAGGGCTGATGACACGAACATGACTCTATGCAATTTCTTAAATAAACTATACAATATGGCAAACATGTTAGATTTCTGTTATAATTACGTGAAAAGAAGCTGTTGTTACGCGAATATCCAACTTTTAATTGCACAGCGCAAGAAAACTGGGTCCGTGGCTCGCGGCCATGTTGTGACGTCAGCGGGAGAACACGCTGCGGTTCACTGGCTGTTCTACTCTGGTTCTACTCAATGGAAATGGCGCATGAAAACGCCGGTGAACTCTCTAATGCTAGCTCTTCCTCTTCTGGGAGTCTAGAATTGTGTTGATCTCTTCCGAATAGAATCTATGATAGCCTACCCTCTTTACCCTTTGCCTCTCGTTGCTAGGCGGCAGTTACATGAAAGCCGCAAGCTTTCACAAGCAAATACATGACTGATATCACGCCGACTTTATGATTACATTTATGATTATCATGTAGAATCTATAACTCTACGTACCTTTATCTTATGTCGTTTCACAACACATGTTCTGACAGGAGGACTGTCTTTGGATCCGGCATAGCTACTAGTAGACCCCCTCCGGAATACTGGCAGTGTTGCCAGATTGGGATTTTTCCCGCTCAGTTGGGCGGTTTCAAGTGCATTTTGGTGGGTTTTGAACATATTTTGGGCTGGAAAACTTCAGCAGTATCTGTTGCCAGATACTGCTGACGTTTTCCAGCCCAAAATATGTTCAAAACCCACCAAAATGCACTTGAAACCGCCCCACAGGGCAGGAAAAATCCCAATTTGGCAACACTGTGTAGGCACTGCTGATGGTAGTAACACATGTTTGTGCTGAACTGAACACCCAAGAGATTCTTTTAAGCTGGGAAGGGTGTCAAAACAATCCAAATCGAAGTGTTCAGAGCACAGGACGGATGTTGGTGAGGGCTCTCACTTGTCACGAGTGAGCCTGACTTGCTTCACCCACTTCGCATGCAGCTCGGGATCTCTGGGAAACTTGAATAAACTTACCCCATCCTTGTGGGTTTTGGAGCAAAAGCCGGCAACACAACGCGAAGGCATAATAACTATATATATAATAATGTATAATAATGTATAATAAAAATACTAATAATGATAAACTGAACACCTCTCGCATCAACAACAAACTGGTAAGTTAGGAGGAAGGTTCTTTCGCTGACGTCATATAGCCCCTCCTCCTCTTTCGTCTCCTGGGTGCTGCAGCCCCGTCAAATTTGCCCAAATAGCCGCGTTTATCATCATAACTTGTAAAATAGGCGCCTTCGTGAATTAATATATGGATCATCGGGAATTACTTTTTATGTTATAAAACATCGCCAAAGATGTCAAAAATGCGTCATCAGCACTTTAATATAAAGCCTCAATGGGACTCCCACATCATTTAACTCAAGTAACAGACTCATGAGATTTCAAAGTTTTATTTGAATGCTATATCAAGAGATGTTCACTCACCTTTAAGATGGACCAGTGGATCATCATGCCAGGGACATGCAAAAGAAAGAAACACTGATCAGTTCAAATTACACTAGAAATACACAGTTCAATCTGCATGAATAAAAAGGTCACATCTTGCACATTCAGCAAAGTGTTAAAGGGATCCTCCAGCAGATTTATTCTCAAACTTATTTTAAGTAGAAGTAGCCGCAGATTTAAAATATCAAACTTTCATTTTTGGAGACCAAATAGCGTTCGAGGAAAATAAATTTTCTTTAAAATGCCAGATGGGCTTCCTGCAGTGGTGACGTATGCGATGACGTCAGGTAGTGGTCGCTTGGCGCAACTCAGCTGTTTATATTCTCTGCTTACATCGTGGTTTTGCTAGTTTTACAAGTATTTTACTGAATTTATCAGTTTTTAAATAAGTATGCCTCATTGTGTAGCAAATAAATGTCACAATGATGCTAAAAAGAAAGCACAAGCTGGAACTAGACAGAGAAAATGCAAAGTGTGCTTCCTCAGCTGTGGCAGAGTGTCACTGACAGAAACTGGATCAGATATGAGGCCTTACGCTGCAAAATCTTTTTCACATGATCTACAGAGGTTTGTGTGTGTGTGTGTGTACACGCTCTAAAATCTCAATTTAAACTGGCTCAACTCAACGTGACATGACACTTCGAGGTTTAAAATCTTTTTTTTTTTTTACATGATCTACAGCGTCCTGAACCGGTGTAGTGCGCTTGGATACAGCTTTTGGATAGATGCACCTGTTTTCTTATTCTTGTTTTCCTGTAATTTTTTTCCCATAGAGAATGAACGGAGCTCACAAATAGAACCGTCCTGCTCAGACACACTTCATCGAAGACCCACCAAACTTCATGTGATACTTCAGACCAAATCCCCCGACACATACATGCAATCGGTTCTGACCTGCACTCAAATTTTCCTTTCATTTTGCTTATCCCTTTTCCCCTATTCACTTCCATTCATTTTTCCCCCATTCAAATGAATGGAGTTTCTGGAGAAAAACTTAGTGTCATGTCACGCTACGCACTTCGTGCGCTAAAATCTCTGTTTTAAATCATGCCACTCTCTCTGTTAATCTACCCAGCACCATGTAGATCATGTAAAAAAAAAAAAAAGATTTTAGACTACGAAGTGTCATGTCACGCTGCGAGTTGAGCCAGTTTAAACCAAGATTTTATCGTGTGCAGCCACACACACACACACAAAAAAAAAAAAGCCACACACACACACAAACTCTGTAGATCATGGAAGCCTCATGTCTGATCCACTTTCTGTCGGTGACCCTCTGCCACAGCTAAGGAAGCACACTTTGCATTTTCTCTGTGGAAATGCAGTCTAGTTCCACCCTGTGCTTTCTTTTTAGCATCATTGTGACATTTATATGCCACACAATGAGGCATACTTATTTAAAAACTGATAAATTTGGTAAAATACTGGTAAAACTAGCAAAATTACGATGTAAACAGAGAATATAAATTGCTGAGTTGCTCCAAGCGACCACTACCTGACGTCATCGCATACGTCACCACTGCAGGAAGCCCATCTGGCATTTTAAAGAAAACTCATTTTTCTCGAACACTATTTGGTCTCCGAAAATAAAAGAGAGTTTGATTTTTGAAATATGCAACTACTGTTATTGAAAATAAGTGTGAGAATAAATCCGCTGGAGGATCCCTTTAAATTCAACATTTGTTATTTATTTCTGCGTTTTAAGATCTGAGACCGACCCAGGAATCCGTGAAGCAGATCCACTACAGATGAATTAAAATACTGTATTAATCATCAGCCCCACCTGTTAACTTCTATAAAATACAAGCATTTTATGCACTGTTTTACTTTCAGTTCTACCTGATCCCTCTCGAACACTTCATTACCTTACCTATCTAAACACTACAGAAGTTGCTCACTGACTGGATCAAGTGTGTTGGATCTGACTAGGTTCTGAAAAAATCGAAAAGAGGCAAGGCAAGTATTTAAAATTACGGACACCCTTTCACGGATAAACCCACAGCCAGAGTAGGTAATATATTAGGTGTAATAAAAGCAGTATGTCAATTTCAGCAACATTACACAAAAAAGAGAGGTTCACAGCAAAGGAAGAAAATGTCATCTAGTTATTTCATGGTTCATTAGGACAGTGAAATGGCACAGCACAAAAGGTTCTTTCAGCTAAAGGCTTAATATGGACCAATAAACGCATGGCTGGAGTCAACTGAAAGAGAGTGAGCAACATAATGCCAGATGCCTCATATAAAAGGACATATGATATCAAATATGACCCCACAGCACAATTTAGAGAGGGCAGGACTAATGATCCCTCAACAGATTGACAGACTTGAAGAGTTTAAGTGTGTACACACTATAAGCCATGCAAGAGTCCTCTCACACACTCACTCAGGCACAAGAGATGCACAGATAAATTATTTTGTCATGAGCAGTAAATCAATATCTCAGTGTCTCTAGCAGGGCTTTCAAAGAACCCACACCCCCAACCCTCAACATATAGCCTACAGACAGAAATAAATCATTAACCTTTTGAACGAGTTAACAATTGTATGCCTTATAGTGTGTTCACACTTAAGCTCAAGAACGTTAACGGGAAGCCATGGCTTAATGGTTAGAGAAGCAGCTTTGGGACCAAAAGGTCGCTGGTTTGATTCCCTGGACCAGCAGGACTGGCTGAAGTGCCCTTGAGCAAGGTACCTAACCCCCAACTGCTCTGGCAAGTGTGGTGGCGTACCTTGTGTCTGATTAGCCAAAGAAAAGCTGATGATGCGATGAGTTCAGGCAGGAATCAGGTTAAAAAAATAAAAATATTCCCATCAATGGTCCTAACGTTGTTGGGGTCAGAACAGCCCTGGACAATCTCCCTCCTCACAAAAAGAGGTCACCATCTCCTGAAATGTCATCAGGTGCTCTTTTCCCCATTTATCTACTTCCTGGTTCACCTACGACATATCATGCAATTGCTAATCGCAAATTCTTTCCATTCTTTTGAGTTGTGTAAGTTCTGAGCAGTCTTTTTCTACACCCTGACTATTTTGCTGTGACTTGTTGAACTACTCTTTTGGAGTCTCCTGGTTGGTTGTTGTTTTTCTGTTGGTGGAACGGGGGGTAATGTTGCCACCTCACAGCTGCAGGAGCTCTGGTTACGCTTTGTGTGAAGCAGACTTGTAGTACTTGAGTCCAGGACTCTGACTCGAGTCTGACTCATGCCCTAATTTTAAGGACTTGTGACTTGACTTGGACTTGAGCACTGATGACTCGTGCATTAACTGCATCCAGACTTGTAAATTGGAGACAAGGACTCGGATTTTTTCTTTATTTTTTGTATTATTGTCCGCTTTGCTTATACAGCCTTCTCATGCTGCGGGAAAAAATGCACTGCTATGTGTTCCATATGTAGAAGAACTATCGAGGAGACAACGGGGACAACCTCGAAGTTCAATCGTCATTGGGTAAGACTCCACCCAGAGAAGGAAGTGACATCCTATGTTCATTGCTCTGTTGATAGCGGGGCTTGCTTGCTGACTGATGAACGAGCTAGTGTTAACCCTCTTTCATGTTATATGCCCTATTCATAGCAGGGCTTGTCTCAGACTCAACTTGGATCAGTAGTGGACTCGACTCGGACTCGACTCAAAATTTTCTTGAAATGACTTGGACTTGAACACCGCGGACTCAAGGCTGGACTCGGATTCGAGGTTTAGTGACTCGACTACAACACTGGTGTGAAATTCTCCTCAGGGTTTCCTCCAGGTTTCCTCCCACCTCCCAATTGGGGCACCCATGGCCTGAAGGTTAGAGAAGCAGCCTTGAGCCCAAAGGGTCGCTGGTTCAATTCCTGGGACTGGGCAGGAAAATGTGAGGGGAGTTGGGTGAATGAACAGCACTTTCCCCTCCCTCTGTATCATGGCTGAAGTAACCCTGAGCAAGGCACCTAACCCCTAACTGATCCCCAGGTGCTGTAGCATAGTTGCCCACTGCTCTGTGCGTGTGTGCGCTCACTGCTTCAGATGGGTTCAATGGAGAGGAGGAATTTCACTGTACATGTGACCAAATAAAGGCTTCTTCTTGTTTAATACTCTTACTGTATTTGACCACTGCCTGAATAACGATTACAATTTTGGACTATGATTTACTAAAACTCGGCACATGTGTCCTAAATACCCTGCTGAACCCAGTTTGTTACAGCCAGCATTCAGAAAGGCGTAACTGGAGTTAATGGTGCATCACAGCCACATAAAATTATGACAGAACATACATATCAAGGAAAAATGGATGAAAAAATGCTGTTATCAGCAGTCTAAGGAACTTAATCACTTTCTCCATGTGCCTGGGATGTTAAAACTTTTCCAAAGTAAACAAAAATAAATTACAAAAAAATCATACATCTACAGTAGTGTTGGTTACATGCATGCCTTTTCTGAGGAAAAGAAATACGAACAAAAATAAACCAACTCTTTTTCTATATTGCTCCTCGTTATTTTGCATTTCTATACATTCTAATCGCTGTGCACTGGATGTTTAACTGTATTTACAATAAAAACAACTCCCTCCTCCTTGCTCTCCAAACATTCTGGTGTAAGTGCTGCACTAAATTGCTTACAGATTGGCTAAAACAATGGATGCCAAATTGGGATGGTGTAGGACGGGCTGTGTGTTTGCTGTGGGAAGGCTGAGGCTTTGTAGTGCTGCCTCCCCACAAGCCAAGGCCTGACGAAAGAAAAACAACTAAAGCGTTTCACTTAATTTAATTAGAGGATGGACCTATGAGATCATCAGCCCGGGACGAGCTAAAGCTCCACACAGTTACCCATGCTCACACATGGTCCTGACTTCGAGACAATCAGTCAGGCAACTATGCTTCCTATATCTACAGTGGTGCTTGAAAGTTTGTGAACCCTTTAGGATTTTCTATATTTCTGCATAAATATGACCTAAAACATCATCAGATTTTCACACAAGTCCTGAAAGTAGATAAAGAGAACCCAATTAAACAAATGAGACAAAAATATTGTACTTGGTCATTTATTTATTGAGGAAAATGATCCAATATGACATATCTGTGAGTGGCAAAAGTATGTGAACCTTTGCTTTCAGTATCTGGTGTGACCCCCTTGTGCAGCAATGACTGCAGCTAAACGTTTCCAGTAACTGTTGATCAGTCCTGCACACCGGCTTGGAGGAATTTTAGCCCATTCCTCCATACAGAACAGATTCAGCTCTGGGATGTTGTTGGGTTTCCTCACATGAACTGCTCGCTTCAGGTCCTTCCACAACATTTCCATTGGATTAAGGTCAGGACTTTGACTTGGCCATTCCAAAACATTAACTTTATTCTTATTTAACCATTTTTTGGTAGAACGACTTGTGTGCTTATGGTCATTGTCTTGCTGCATGACCCACCTTCTCTTGAGATTCAGTTCATGGACAGATGTCCTGACATTTTCCTTTAGAATTCGCTGGTATAATTCAGAATTCATTGTTCCATCAATGATGGCAAGCCGTCCTAGCCCAGATGCAGCAAAACAGGCCCAAACCATGATGCTACCACCACCATGTTTCACAGATGGGATCAGGTTCTTATGCTGGAATGAAGTGTTTTCATTTCTCTAAAAGTAATGCTTCTCATTTAAACCAAAAAGTTCTATTTTGGTCTCATCCATCCACAAAACATTTTTCCAATAGCCTTCTGGCTTGTCCACATGATCTTTAACAAACTGCAGTCAAGCAGCAATGTTCTTTTTGGAGAGCAGTGGCTTTCTCCTTGCAACCCTGCCATGCACACCATTGTTGTTCAGTGTTCTCCTGATGGTGGACTCATTAACATTAGCCAATGTGAGAGAGGCCTTCAGTTGCTTAGAAGTTACCCTGGGGTCCTTTGTGACATCGCCAACTATTACACACCTTGCTCTTGCAGTGATCTTTGTTGGTCGACCACTCCTGGGGAGGGTAACAATGGTCTTGAATTTCCTCCATTTGTACACAATCTGTCTGACTGTGGATTGGTGAAGTCCAAACTCTTTAGAGATGGTTTTGTAACCTTTTCCAGCCTGATGAGCATCAACAACGCTTTTTCTGAGGTCCTCAGAAATCTCCTTTGTTCGTGCCATGATACACTTCCACAAACATGTGTTGTGAAGATCAGACTTTGATAGATCCCTGTTCTTTAAATAAAACAGGGTGCCCACTCACACCTGATTGTCATCTCATTGATTGAAAACACCTGACTCTAATTTCACCTTCAAATTAACTGCTAAGCCTAGAGGTTCACATACTTTTGCCACTCACAGATATGTAATATTGGATCATTTTCCTCAATAAATAAATGACCAAGTGTAATTGTCTCATTTGTTTAACTGGGTTCTCTTTATCTACTTTTAGGACTTCTGTGAAAATCTGATGATGTTTTAGGTCATATTTATGCAGAAATATAGAAAATCCTGAAGGGCTCACAAACTTTCAAGCACCACTGTAAAATCTTAAAGCACTCAAACCTTTCCTTTGTCTTGAACAGAACCGGAAATGTTAGTTTACAGCTCAAACTAAACCCAGGTTGGATCGGAGAATGTACACGCACAATAGCTAAACGCATCTTCCAGAACAGACATGTCTAGACAAAGCCTCTTGTGTCAACTTTGAGCTTTGCTCTGAGCAACATGTAGGATTATTGCCCATCTCAATGCCTGGAGCTTCTTAACAACTGCCCAGAGATGCAGCTAAAGCACTACATAACTGGTGTGGGCCAGAAATTGGATAGTATTAAACATTTAAATGAGGAATAAAACATGATGGGGTATGTTGTTCAATAGGAAAATAATCAACAACAGATTATACTTTTTATCCATTTATAGTTTAATGGTGTGGAACATCGACAAGACAAGTTAGTTCCTGTTTTCACTGATGTTACAGCAGTCATTCGCTCACCAACCTCCATTTTCATCTCTTTTAGCAAATAAGACAAAAAAAAAAACACCGTTTGGTCATATTACAGAGAAAGCACAAATTTTTGCATCCTAAAGACTTTGTTAAAAACACTGATAAGCTTCATCTTGACGTTATTATTTTTCTCTGATATGCCCTGTTACTCGGCCCTAAAGACCTGCTAAAACTTTTCAAATGCTAAGATATCCAGTACCAGTCAAACGTTTGACATTCATAGCAACAATTAAGTATGCTCAAACGTTTGACTTTGCTATAAATAACAGTACTACTATTATCGGTACAATTATATTACCAGATGCAATTCTCACCTGGGTGAAAAATGAAATGACACTACTTTTGAATTAATACTGTTTATTATATGGCACGAGCTACTTCTGGTAAAATCATGCGCTCTGGCTGGTTCCTTGGCGGGCAGTATTTTCCCATAATGCCTGTGGACAATTACGGACTTTCTTTCCAAGATGCTGCTTTCAATGTTGCAAAAAACAAACAAAAACAAAATGACAAAAAAAAAGATGAATTGGAAATCAAAACAGAATCAAAAACGGCCGAAACACGAAAGACAAACAAGAGTCGCCGAGTTATTCAAGAAATGAGCAATGAAGCGCATTCAGAAACTGCTAACCGCGAACAGAAATTCAGTTTTGAAACCGCTAGCTGTTTATTCTGCATGCGTGACTCAGCTACATTACAAATATCACATGACTGAAAGCAGCATCAGACCTTGTTATAATGACCATCTAGTTTAATCTTAGAAATAAAAAAACATATAATAAACTCGTTATTAACCTCGCTGGCTTGGTCTTTATGGGAAAATATCAGACTGAGGTCTTTTTGTAAGGACTGCCTGACTGACTGTCAAGATCTCGGTCTGATATTTTCCCGTAAAGACCTCGGGCTCAGTTAATGACTACTTGATAATCGTTACCCTAATGCTAACTAACATGCTAGCAAACTTGGCTACTGGTCTTAATTACGCAATATCGTGCTTAGCCACATTCCATTAGCTAGCATGCTAGTGGCAAGCTACTAACACCAAATACCTGTTGCTGGAAAAATAAAATGAGCTCAACTAACTAGCAAACTATTTAACAATAGCAACACGTTGTATTTAGGTAGCTGGCTAGCTCAGCTAATGGTGTTAAATTGTGAAAAAAAAGAGAATAGAAAGCTGATGGTGATTGTGATAAAAAGAAATTAACTTAGCACACGTGGATAAAGCGGCTAGAGATAATGAGATGAGATGAGACACGTGTGTGTGTGTATAGTGGTGCAAATGGCTCAATGTGCAGCCCTAATGTAAGTTCTGTCAAAAACATGCAAAATGTTCTTTAATAATTAATCTGTAGTAAACAATGTACAAAACCCGTGTTTTTGCACTTTCGTGAATGAAAATAATGATTAATCAAACAAGCAGCCCCTGTTAAACCATTTTTAAGCCCTCTCATTTCCGCGCAAAAGCTCTGAAACTCTTCTGGAGTCAAGTTAGACCTAAAAGTGCAACTCGCAGAATGCTGTGATTAAAGTAATCATGTTTTATTTACTGACATGCATCCCTTGTTACTAGGGTTACTTTTGCGCTTCATTCACCCAAACAAGATGGTACCACTTACCTCTGATCTCTATTTGACTACTTAAATACACTCCACTTGTGTTTGATCTGAATAGTGGCTATGCTCACAGCAACGTTTAAAGAGGTCTTAAAGTAGAGCCAAGTGGGACCAGGTTAATAAACCCAATCTAGCTTAAAGATCTATTATTTGGCTTTATTCACACCATTTGTCACACCTGTATACAAACACAAAGTTTAACGCCACAACATTATGCCTTGAACAACAGGCCAACTGAACTCCAGCAGGAGACAGAAAAAGAGAGATAGCAACCGAGAACAGAGCCATCAGCGAGCACTGATCATAGAAAAACAGCCAGTGTCCTGGCTATTAAGATAGACCCTTTCAGATAGAGCAACAGCTTCAAGTATCAAGACACATTCCTCAAAGGGCATAAAGATGGAATCAATAAAGATAGCTTTACCTTCAGCGCATGAGAAGCGGGAAGAAAAATAAACAACGCATAGCAATCACTATCATGAGACATTTCTTATGAGCTTCACTGCTGCCATGTAAAAGCAAACAGTCTCATCATAACACAACAATGTCCAACATCTCACAAAATCAGTGGAAAATGACTGGATTGCACTGTGGTTGAACTCAGAGTGGGATGACCCCTGTTAAATATGGAATAAAACAGGACAGGGTGTGCTATTACAGGAAAATAATCAAAGTTGATCTTCATATAACAGCACGCACCACTGTTTTCTTCCTTTTATTCCTTCACAGCTATTTACCAACTATTTTTTTTAATTAATTACAGAATGACGCTTTTACAGCAGCTATAAAAAGTAAATCCTTCACCATCCCCTCTTTCTTTTCTCTCGCTCTCTTTTAAAGTTAAAAAAATGTCACATTAACAAGAAACTGCAAAGCGCTCCGTCCTAAAGATGTTCCCTGATCGCAAAATTTAAAGCAACAGCTTTACCTTGTTACAAAGCACTGACACTAGAGACTCCTTCCAAAAATCTCCTCACAGAAAACTTACCAGATCAACGATAACCCATTTGGTGTGTTCCACCACACCTGTCCCTGTAGAAACTGTTACTACAAAAATAATATATTACAACAAAGGCATGAATATAAACCTGTGATTTGTCTACAGTACTGTGTAAAAGTCTTAGGCACATGTAAAGAAATGCTATAGACCAAAGATGGCTTAAAAAATGATGAAATGAAACGTTTCAACATTAAAAAAAAATATATATATATATATATATATATATATATATATAAGGGCTTTACATTAGCACCCACCAAAAGTTCGGTAAAGTTCGGCTTTGGCGGGTAATGACTCAGGTGGATAAGGTGCCATACCATAAATCCAGGGACCTGGGTTCGATTCCGGCCTGAGGTCATTTCCCGATCCCTCCCCATTCTCTCCTGCTCATTTCCTGTCTCTACACTGTCCTATCCAATAATAAAGGTGAAAAAAGCCCCAAAACATATCTATAAAAAAAAAAAGAAGTTGATCTTGCCCCAGCTATCAACTTATGGCATGCTGGAAGCCTCAGGTCACGAAGACCATTTTCATGGACCATTCAGACTCATCTGATGATTAGATTAGATAAAACTTTATTGATCCCTTTGGGCGGGTTCCCTCAGGAAATTAAGAAAATGCAAGCAAGGGGGCAGTTGCTGTTTTGGAGAATGTGGGCATCAATCCCACTACCTCTTACATGCTAAGCAAGCACTCTACCACTTGAGCTAATTCCCCTGAATGTAATGAGGACATTTAATGTCTCTCTCTACACATGTTCACACACACATACAAACTATTAATAGATAATACATAATATGCATAATAATACTTGATAATACACAATATTTGCAAATCAAAACATCAAATGTTTTTCAATGATAAATGTTTTGAATTAGACTTTTAATATTAGAATCAGTTCAGTTGTACTGAATGTTATTTCTCATATCATACGATATTTCAAATTGTAAGGGGCTTGAATTTGAGTTCAATAAACAGAATACTCTGTTTATATTTTTGTCTGAATTGGTTGCATGTTTTCATATAGGGAGCTACCTTAACAGCACTGAATACTTGAGTGCTACTGTACAGATACATTATACGCTGCCATTCATAATTAAATCTAGATCTTCTGAACTTTAACATATCATGGTGAAGAAAAAACTGCGATTTCCTGGCAACAAAATTGTGGCTAGTGAATGGTAAGAGACAGAGAATGATGCTTAGTGAGGAAAAGTTGCACCCTGCCACCCTGAACAAAAAAAAAACCAACAACAACAACAACCCATGATTGAAAAAATCATGAAAATTGACAGTTATAAGTAATTGAAAAAAATCCTGTTTTTCATGGATCATTCCGGATCAGTGATCCAGATCAGCACCAAAAGTCAGAGCAATGTAATTCAGCCCAGAGGAGAAATAGCGTCCTAAAAAACTGCTAGGATCATAATAATAATAATAATAATAATAAGAAGAAGAAGAAGGTACAAAGATCCTGAGTGAGTAACAATTTCTGCCAGCACTGCTAGCACAAATTAATAAATGAAACAAAGTCAGTATTTGGTGTGAGACGACCAGTTGCTTTAAAAAAAAAAAAAAAAACCCAGTAGTCTCAGGTCCAATGAGTGCAGTTTTATAAGCTGTAGGTTTTACTGAGCATCTTACAGAACCAGACAGAGTTCTTCTGGACACTTTGGCTGTCACACTCGCGTCTTAATTTTGCACCAAAACCCAGCAGCCTTCATTATGTTTTCTTTTTTAATCTGAAAAGTGCTCTCTTATGGAATATGCTGATCAGATACTAACTTTTTTTTTCCTGTAACATTTAATTTTGTGCTGGAAAACAAATGTTTGGACTCTAAAATGTTTTTGTACTGATTCGATAATGTAGAAGTCATAAAATAGAAATCTATAACAAAGTTTGTATGAAATAAACTAGTGTGCCTAAGACTTTTGCACAGTACTGTACGAGTTACCAAATTCACATTATTTACCTTCTGTACTGTAGGTGCTTAAAGGAGAACTGAAGGCAAATTTTTTATTATCAAAATTCTATTTATCTCATTTTATTAAATATCGGAATGCATTTTTGATCGCTATTTTGTCACTGCTATAGCAAGTTATGAGTGTTTGAAATATGCTATGCAATATATCAGTCCATATGTCAAAGCAATGGCTGTAAACAAGATTCGTTGAGACCTGTGCGAGACATCGTAGGACGGAAGTAAAACGTACAGCGGAAATCAAAGCGACCAACATCTGCCAACGTTGTCAAAAGACGCGTGCGCCCTCTTTCGAATGCTGACGTGATCAAGCCGGAAGTTTTGTTTGTTTTGATAGCAATCAGGAAAGTTTGAAAAAAGTAGGCAGTAATCGTCATTTAAACTCGTTTTTGTGCAATATTTTGTTCGGAAAACAGTTTTCAAAATGGCGGCACTGACACCTGGCTGACACTTCACGTTTCGAAGTCTTGCACAAGTCTGGTGAAGATCGCGTGGATAAGTGACGCCTGCCGTGGACCAAACAAACTAAATTCAACACGGCTAAAAACTGAATAGGCTGATAAGTGGAATATTTAATTGCAATTAGTTGCTAATATGAGTCACGATATAAAGTTACTAAAACTGAAAACATAATTGAATAACATGTTAATTAAGAAATAAAGCAAGTTTAAAAATGACTTCAGTTCTCCTTTTATGAATATTATGCTTTAAGATAAGCAATTAAATGATGTTTATTATCTTGAGCTATTCTGTTTCCAGACTGAGCATCCAGACTATAAAACTCAAGCAGTAGTATTGAACATGCACATAGCAAGTACAGGTCCAAGAGTCATGTAGCGTTCCGTGTTTATACTCAGTATGTCACACTGAAAGACAGGCGTTACTGCTTGTCATAATTGATGTAGTGTTTCCTGTTGATGTTGGGTCATGTTACTGATTGGCTGCAGATGGTACAAAACATCATCTTGTGTGACAAACTTCTAAGCTTTGATCATCTTACATACTAGAAGTTTGGATTCACCTTAAGCATTGCTGTGGTGCAATTCTATATCCTGCTAGTTCCCTCTTCTTAACACATGGGTTTCTTAACACCATGACTTAGCCTTCAACAAGTGGTGCAAGTGGCTGCTTCGGAAGAAAAACTCAACATAGTTGAAATGCTTTTATACCACAGTGGCACTGGATTCTTGTTTCTGATTGGGCAGAAGGTGTCGATTAAGTTTTCTGCACCTACAGTACTGTGCAAAAGTCTTAGGCACCCGATTTTTTTTCATACAAATTTGTTATAGATTTCTATTTTATGACTTCTACATTGGGCGGCACGGTGGTGTAGTGGTTAGCGCTGTCGCCTCACAGCAAGAAGGTCCGGGTTCGAGCCCCATGGCCGGCGAGGGCCTTTCTGTGCGGAGTTTGCATGTTCTCCCCGTGTCCGCGTGGGTTTCCTCCGGGTGCTCCGGTTTCCCCCACAGTCCAAAGACATGCAGGTTAGGTTAACTGGTGACTCTAAATTGACCGTAGGTGTGAATGTGAGTGTGAATGGTTGTCTGTGTCTATGTGTCAGCCCTGTGATGACCTGGCGACTTGTCCGGGGTGTACCCCGCCTTTCGCCCGTAGTCAGCTGGGATAGGCTCCAGCTCGCCTGCGACCCTGTAGAACAGGATAAAGCGGCTAGAGATAATGAGATGAGATGAGATGAGACTTCTACATTATCGAGTCGGTACAAAAACATTTTAGAGTCCAAACGTTCGTTTTCCAGCACAAAATTAAATGCTACAGGGGAAAAAAAGTTTGTATCTGAGCAGCATATTCCACAAAAGAGCACTTTTCATATTAAAAAAGAAAACGTAATGAAGGCTACTGGGTTTTGGTGCAAAATTAAGAAGCGAGTGTGACAGTCAAAGTGTCCAGAAGAACTGTGGCTGGTTCTGTAAGATGCTCAGTAAAACCTACAGCTCATTTCCTTATCAAACTGCACTCATTATACCTGAGAGTACTATTTTTTTTAAAGCAAAGGGTCGTCTCACACCAAATACTGACTTTGTTTCATTTATTATGGCTTACTGCTTACTGTTTATCGTATTTTTTTAAATGTTGAAACATTTCATTTCATGATATTTTAAGTCATTTTTGTTCTACAGCATTTCTTTACGTGTGCCTAAGACCTTTGCATAGTACTGTAAATATAGGCTAGTTTTCATATTAATCAAATTTTCCATAACAAACACTTCCATCTGCTAATGCAGGACTTGTCAAACAAAGGATCATGGTCTGGATTATGGACCGAGAAAAATATTTCAGTAGTTCAAATCGACCGTTTGAAAAATATCATAGTCAAGCCAATAAACATAAGGTTAAAAGTGGCTGTAGAACAGTGAATTGACTTCTATAAAAATTAACATGGTTGTTTCTGTAACAGATTCTCTTATCCAAATCACATACATTAATATAAATTATTTAGCTGAAGGCAGCTCATTGAGAAAGCGAAGGGTTTTCACAGGGTTATAGACAAACGGACAAATAAGTATAGGTTTATTCTCTGCTTCAATTTCAAAACTCACTGTATCAGTCAAATGTTTAGATACCTTCTAATTCAGTGATTTTTCTTTATTTTTATTAATTAAAACTCACTTCATGTCAAAGTAATGAATGGATGTCATTTCTCTTTACTTATTTGACCGGCTCTTGACATAATATGGATTACTATAGTTGTGGAATAGGGCTGTTTACTCTATGTTTATTATTTACTGTTTACAGTTTGATCTCAAACTCATTAAGAAGGCAAAAAATTCCACTAATTAACTTTAGACAAGCTACCTGTTAATTGAAAACCGTTCCAGGTGACTACCTCATGAAGCTGGTTAAGATAACGGCAATAGTATGCAAAGCGTCATCAAGATAAACGCTGGAGACTTTGAAGAATCTAAAACAGCCTTTCTCAACAGGGGTGCCATCTGGCTTCGTTAGGGGTGCCGTCAAAAAATTATATATTCTAATATTGAAATAACTAAAATGAATTACAATTCCAAAAAACGATAGTTACACTAATACCCATCATTGTCGCCTCATGCATCATCAAAATTTGTCTCACGGCCCCCTTTCCCATGTCACAACGTCATTGCCGGGGTCAGCGTGACTGCGTATATTTTATTTGGGGGTGCCTTGAGAATTTGCATACTTCTGAAGGGTGCCGTGACTGAAAAAAGGTTGAGAAACGCTGATCTAAAATATGTATCGCATCTGTTCAGAATCTGTGGCACTAGTCAGAATTGTAGTAATGTCAAACAAAACACTTCAAATGATCTTCTTCAATGCCATGAACTAATCACTATTATTCTATCTATATTTACTGGATATGAGCAATCATGCGCTCTGATTGGCTCCTCTACTACTAGGATATCAGTTCATATACCGTGAGTAGAGAAAAATAAAATGGCGGAGCATGTTGCTGAACCAACTGAGGATGAAATAAAAACTCTACTCGAAAACAAAACCCCAAAAATACAAAAAAAGCAACAAAATATGGAATGAAAGTATTTAACGGTAAGAACATATCTTTTTTTATTTTTCAAGAATTATTATTATCACATTTTTCACAATTTGCTATGGTCATTTCACCGGTTTGTTTACATTCTAAGCTAGAAATGCTTTTGTCGGATGTTTTGTACAAAGTTCTTAATTTATTAAATTTGCAAAAAATAAAAATGCTCCGTTTCTCAAAATCCATTGAATGTGGATATAATAAAACAGTTATTCCACTCAATCTTGTCATACATGGCTTATAGCCAACTAGGTGCTACGCTCCTCGTCGGCTATCAGCTCATGTACGACTCGATTTCGTGGAATAACTCTTAAATGGGGTGGCACGGTGGTGTAGTAGGTAGCACTGTCGCCTCACAGCAAGAAGGTTCTGGGTTCGAGCCCCGTGGCCGGCGAGGGCCTTTCTGTGCGGAGTTTGCATGTTCTCCCCGTGTCCGCGTGGGTTTCCTCCGGGTGCTCCGGTTTCCCCCACAGTCCAAAGACATGCAGGTTAGGTTAACTGGTGACTCTAAATTGACCGTAGGTGTGAATGTGAGTGTGAATGGTTGTCTGTGTCTATGTGTCAGCCCTGTGATGACCTGGCGACTTGTCCAGGGTGTACCCCGCCTTTCGCCCGTAGTCAGCTGGGATAGGCTCCAGCTTGCCTGCGACCCTGTAGAAGGATAAAGCGGCTACAGATAATGAGAGATGAGATGAGTTGTATACCCAGACCTTTATATATTTTAGTTGAACACTCCTGCACTTATAGGTAAATGTAAAATGTGTACTATAATCTCATGCTATGGAATAAATATGTAGCTTGGTGGAACCACTTACATTTTTAAACACTCAAACACAGACACAATTTACATTCACGATGATCGACAAACTCCAGTTTATCTCATGCAACTGGCTGCTGTTCTTGAAATCTGATCTGAGCCTGAGCTAGAAATTGCTCAGCTTGTGGTTTAATCAATCGTTCATCTGTACAAAAGGGAAAACACTGTTCATACAGTCATAACGAAAGATGAGAAAATAGGCGCGGTTAAAATCCAGCTTGTTTTTTCATTGTGCTACAGCTGGCTTCCTTCGGACAGAGGCTGCACTGTTAATGATAAAAAAAACATTTTTTCCCCTTCACCATCATCTAGCAGCTAATTACTAAGACTTACAGTGAGTGGGTCTTTGGCATTTAGTGGAGATTAACATCATAAAGCACGGCAGGCTCTTCATGCTGAGACTATTGTTTGACAAAAAGGTTGCGAGGTCTGAAGATCAATACACAGAGTGTGTCAGACTGGAATGTGTGTCCATGCTTGAGAGTGCTATCCTTGGGTAGTTCCTGCTGTTAGCTTTTCTGCTTCTCGCTACTCCAACGCATCTCCTGAAGAAGTCACCCGTTCTGTGGAACAGAGGCACATTATGCTTTGCGCTTGTATCACTTTATCAGGTCTGAGTAGAGCGAGTGATGATTCAGGTATAAAAGGATGCCCTCTCTATCCTCTGCACACAAACATGCCTGGGATTCCAGCACGCCGGCTCTTTTATTCACCTACAACAGGGTTTATAGTGTGGGCTCTGTAAACCGATCCTCTCATAAAGAATTACTCATAAACACGCAGCAACACCTGAAGATACTCCTCTGCCTGTGGCGACAAAAGAATGAACACACACACACTGTGTTCATATGGGCATGTCTTTGTCGTACTGTAAGCTCCATCTCTCTCTCCCTCTCTCTCTCTCTCTCTCACACACACACAGTGTGTTCATACGAGCATGTCTTTGTCATACTGTAAGCTCCAGCTCTCTCTCTCTCTCTCTCTCTCTCTCTCACACACACACACACACACACACACACACACACACACACACACACAGTGTTCATACGAGCATGTCTTTGTCGTACTGTAAGCTCCAGCTCTCTCTCTCTCTCTCTCTCTCTCTCTCACAGACACACACACACACACACACACACACACACACACACACAGTGTTCATATGGGCATGTCTTTGTCGTACTGTAAGCTCCATCTCTCTCTCTCTCTCTCTCTCTCTCTCACACACACAGTGTGTTCATACGAGCATGTCTTTGTCGTACTGTAAGCTCCAGCTCTCTCTCTCTCTCTCTCTCACACACACACACACACACACACACACACACACACACACACTGTGTTCATATGGGCACTTCTTTGTCATACTGTAAGCTCCAGCTCTCTCTCTCTCTCTCTCTCTCTCTCACACACACACTCGCGCACAGACACAGTGTGTTCATACGAGCATGTCTTTGTCGTACTGTAAGCTCCAGCTCTCGCTTGCTCTTTCTCTCTCACACACACACACACACACACACACACACACACACACACACACACACACACACACACACACACACACAGTGTGTTCATACGTGCATGTCTTTGTCGTACTGTAAGCTCCAGCTCTCTCTTTCTCTCTCACACACACACACGCATGCACACGCACACACACACTGAGTTCATATGGGCATGTCTTTGCCGTACTGTAAGCTCCAGCTATCTCTCTCACACACACACACACACACACACACACACAGTGTTCATATGGGCATGTCTTTGCCGTACTGTAAGCTCCAGCTCTCTCTTTCACACACACACACACACACACACACACACACACACCGTGTTCATATGGGCATGTCTTTGTTGTACTGTAAGCTCCAGCTCTCTCTCTCTCTCTCTCACACACACACACACTGTGTTCATACGAGCATGTTTTTGTCGTACTGTAAACTCCAGCTCTCTCTCGCTCTCTCTCACACACACACACACACACACACACACACACACACACACACACACACACACACACACACACACACACAACTCTACCAGGTGTAGCTTACATTACGTCTCTCTGTTAAAGAGAGCGCATTAACGAGAAGCAGAAGGAAATCAATGAGAAGCAAGTAGATAATTCGCATAATACCAGGATGATCAGAGGGGATCGGAGATTTTAAGCAATTCATTTCGGATAAAGAATAATCACATCGTTGATTACACAATGGTCTCATGCTCACAAATGTGCATTGGTTTGGACAACTCAATCAGAAAACTGGCAACAGTTTAAGCCCTTAAACTCCATCGGCAAGTCCAGACTTACATTCCTGACTAATCATAATTATGGAACTTTCCTATTAGTTTCACTGCAGTTACTGAATCATTTATTATAGTCACTGAATCATTTATAGTAGTTACCGAATCATTTGTAGTAGTTACTGAATAATAGGCTTTAGGATTAAGCTGTGACTTTAATTATTTATATGAAAAAAATCTGTGGAGGGTGTGTGTGTGTGTGTGTAAGTAAATATGGCACTAAATATGGAAGGTCTACTCTTGTGGCCAGTTAAACGATAGTAGTCCCAGTATCACAGTATCCAAAGGCTCACAATCAACCCACTGACTACATCACTCACATTCATTCTCTCTCTCTCTCTCACACACACACACACACACACACACACACACACACACACACACACACACACACGCGCACACACACACTCCCAAAGTAGTTCGACTTTTGGAAACACCAAAAGAATAAAAAGCCTACACTGAGCATGGCAAGCAGCGCAGCAGTGTGGGTAGGACTGGGGATGGTTCCACCACCAAAACTATTCCTTAGTGCTCATGGGTTTAGTCTCAATCACCCTTGCAAATTTGTTCAATTTTTATTTATTCATCCATTTTCAGTGACCATTTTATCTTGATCAGTCACAGTAGACCCAGAGCCAATCATGGGAACACCAAACGTGAAGTGAAAATACGACCTGGATGGATACAGGCCGTCACAGGGCACCACAAACAAACACACACACAAACACACACGTTGACACCTGGGAGCAATTTAGAGTCGACAGTCTGCCTATCGGCAGGTTTTTGGACAGCGGGAGGAAACCAGAGAACCTGGTAGAAACCCAAATAGACATGAGGAGAACATGGACAGTACGCTGAGCGCTGGATTGAACCCGGGATATTGAAACCCTTCAAGAGGAACTGAAGTCATTTTTAAACTTGCTTTTTAACGTGTTATTCAATTACGTTTTCGGTTTTAGTAACCTTATATCGTGACTCGTATTGGCATGTTATATTACACTTATCGGCCTATTCGGTTTTTAGCCATGTTGAATGGAGTTTGTTTGGTCCACAGCAGGCGTCGCTTATCCGCGCGATCTTCACGAGACTTGTGCGAGACTTCAAACGTGAAGTGTTCGCGCCGCCATTTTGAAAACTGTTTACACAGCGGCCAGATCGCCATATCATTCCAATTTAGATTAATTTCGAGATTTGCCAGCTTCATCAGTGATGGAGATTATTCCATATGACTTCGAACCAACGTGGAGTAGAGAAGAGTTGGAAAGACGACAGGATAAGGACGAGTCCGTCGCACTGGTATTTACGTCATTACTGTCGCACAATTAAAACGTGCCAGATCAGACGGCTGGTGGGTTTTCAAAATAATAAATACATGCATGTATTTTTGTGATAAATCCATATTATACCGAGTGCATTTCCCACATAATCCTCACTAAGGTTTCGGACAGCACTACAAAATGGTGTCGCCACTATATAGTGAGTTGGGAGCGATTTCGGACACAGGGAAAACTTCTGGCTTGATTACGTCAGCATTCGAAAGATGGCGCACGCGTCTTTTTACAACGTTGGCAGATGTTGGTCACTTTGATTTCCGCTGTACGTTTTACTTCTGTCCTACGATATCTCGCACAGGTCTCAACGAATCTCGTTTACGGCCATTGCTTTGACATATGGACTGATATATTACAGAGCATATTTCAAACACTCATAACTTGCTATAGCAGCGACAAAATAGCTCTCAAAAATGCATTCCTATATTTAATAAAATGAGATAAATAGAATTTTGATGATAAAAAAATTGCCTTCAGTTCTCCTTTAAAATGTTTAAGTGTATAATAATGTGAGCGTTTAAGCAATACATTATTTGGATCAGGCACTAAAGTTCCCTATTCAATACACATGGAGTTTCTCAGGTCCAACATTTATTAGCTTGCTTTGTAATAAAAAAAAAAAAAGTTTCAATGACACTTTGATGGCAGTTTTCTAGGCCACTTCTCAGAATGAAATGGAACAGAAAAGGAAAATATTTTCCAGCCTTCCCCCCCAAATATAAGCGCATTTCAAGCCTCGGATGTTGGGACATACTGTAATATCTCATCTCATCTCATTATCTCTAGCCGCTTTATCCTGTTCTACAGGGTCGCAGGCAAGCTGGAGCCTATCCCAGCTGACTACGGGCGAAAGGCGGGGTACACCCTGGACAAGTCGCCAGGTCATCACAGGGCTGACACATAGACACAGACAACCATTCACACTCACATTCACACCTACGGTCAATTTAGAGTCACCAGTTAACCTAACCTGCATGTCTTTGGACTGTGGGGGAAACCGGGGCACCCGGAGGAAACCCACGCGGACACGGGGAGAACATGCAAACTCCGCACAGAAAGGCCCTCGCCGGCCACGGGGCTCGAACCCGGACCTTCTTGCTGTGAGGTGACAGCGCTAACCACTACACCACCGTGCCGCCCTACTGTAATATCGATAACCAATAAATGATATCACATTACACTTTTCTGATAATATAGCAAGCATTATTATAATAACAGTTACAAAATATTATTAGAAGCAGCTACTTTTTTTCTTTTTTTGTCGATAAATAAAGCTCCGGTTTCCTCCCACAAGTCAAAGACATGTGAATTGGGTCAACTGGCTACTCTAAATTGCCTATAGGTGTTAATGAGAGTGTGAATGGTTGTTCGTTTCTGTGTTAGTCCTGTGATAGGTTGCTGACCTGCCCAATATGAATCCCCACCTCTCACCCAAAGTCAGCTGGGATTGGCTCTGGTTTCCTCTGTGACCCTCAACGGATAAGATAATGGATGGATGGATAAATAAAGGCACCACTAAACTCGAAATGTCATATTCGTAAATGCAGCATTGCTGTTTTGCTGGCAGGTTGTTTGCAAAACTATACAAATTTGTCCATTGTGATTCATATCATATATCTTAGGAATGATGTCATTTCTTCATGACGCTTCCAACAGCAACCGCTGCATATAAAACTCCTTTGTTCTCAGAATAAAAGAGAAACTGCAATGCTCTTACTCCTAACTTAGCTTAATACGTGCTGTCTTTTCTGCAAAAATCTTATAAACATTTCCACATTGAGTAGTAATGTTGTTAACAAGATTTCCGTGACTAAACAAATATTTGGCATTAACTACAGCTCGCTCTGCGCCCCTCGTGACCCCCGACTCGACACTCGTTCTGACCTCTGTGCGATCCTCTGACATTTATGTTGTCCTTTAAAGTCTTCTGTTTTCATACCCAATCCGTAACCTGCTTTTCTTTGTTCATGTGCCTGAGCATCATCAAGCACTCGCAAAATAACCAGCATGAGCAGATGAGGGTGGAGGAGGCTTGAGGGCAGGTTGCCATGACTCTCCACAGGGTCACTCACTCCTATGAAGTCAGACGCCGGGGTCAAAGGGGTTGAAAGGTCAGCTAGGTGAATGAGGTGCTTTCTTGCTGTTCCCACACATAATCCTTCTACGCACTAAAACAATCATAATGCTACTACAATCAGGCATAATTTATCCACATATAAATGTGTTACCGGACTGCGTTGGGTTGCTGTATTTAAAGCAGCAGTAATAAGTAACATATTACAGAGCACAAGCCTCGGGAATGTAATGCCAGCGCTGGATACATGAAACCGAGGCAGGCTAATTACAGAGTCAGCATTTCCGAATATAATCAGCGCTGCTTTGACATGGGTATGAAAAAAATGTCGTTATTGTATTTTTTTTTTTTTTATAACAACTCTTTAGTTGTTTGGAATCAGAGCCCACACACACAGGAAGACATAAAACAGAAATGATGATCACACACAAGCAAGGAGGTTTGTTGCTCCCATTAGGAGCAGTTCAGGAACATCTGCTTTTGTGCAGGCTTTCTGTCTGCCACTGATCCTCCCTTTGATGATTTAAAAAGCGTATGCGAGCATGTACAGGGGTGGAACGAGCCACAACATTTCAGTTCACTTCACTACAATACACTCTCTCCAGCAAAAATAAGCAGCGCCTGAATATATGACTTCGGGTTCCATTTTCAAACTGTTGAACAAATCAGTGTTACCAAAGTACAACAATAATAATGCATTATAAATTTTCCGTAATGTAGCAGGGAAACTACTGCTTTGTGGTTTTGTCTAATTCAATCACACAACACAAAAGGCACAGATCATGAAGGTGCAGATACAGTGGTGCTTGAAGGTTTGTGAACCCTTTAGAATTTTCTATATTTCTGCATAAATATGACCCAAAACGTCATCAGATTTTCACACAAGTCCTAAAAGTAGATAAAGAGAACCCAGTTAAACAAATGAGACAAAAATATTATACTTGGTCCTTTATTTATTGAGGAAAATGATCCAATATTACATATCTGTGACTGGCAAAAGTATGTGAACCTCTAGGATTAGCAGTTAATTTGAAGGTGAAATTAGAGTCAGGTGTTTTCAATCAATGGGATGACAATCAGGTGTGAGTGGGCACCCTGTTTTATTTAAAGAACAGGGATCTATCAAAGTCTGATCTTCACAACACATGTTTGTGGAAGTGTATCATGGCACGAACAAAGGAGATTTCTGAGGACCTCAGAAAAAGCGTTGTTGATGCTCATCAGGCTGGAAAAGGTTACAAAACCATCTCTAAAGAGTTTGGACTTCACCAATCCAGAGTCAGACAGATTGTGTACAAATGGAGGAAATTCAAGACCATTGTTACCCTCCCCAGGAGTGGTCAACCAACAAAGATCACTCCAAGAGCAAGGCGTGTAATAGTTGGCGATGTCACAAAGGACCCCAGGGTAACTTCTAAGCAACTGAAGGCCTCTCTCACATTGGCTAATGTTAATGTTCATGAGTCCACCATCAGGAGAACACTGAACAACAATGGTGTGCACGGCAGGGTTGCAAGGAGAAAGCCACTGCTCTCCAAAAAGAACATTGCTGCTCGTCTGCAGTTTGCTAAAGATCATGTGGGCAAGCCAGAAGGCTATTGGAAAAATGTTTTGTGGATGGATGAGACCAAAATAGAACTTTTTGGTTTAAATGAGAAGCGTTATGTTTGGAGAAAGGAAAACACTGCATTCCAGCATAAGAACCTGATCCCATCTGTGAAACATGGTGGTGGTAGTATCATGGTTTGGGCCTGTTTTGCTGCATCTGGGCCAGGACGGCTTGCCATCATTGATGGAACAATGAATTCTGAATTATACCAGCGAATTCTAAAAGAAAATGTCAGGACATCTGTCCATGAACTGAATCTCAAGAGAAGGTGGGCCATGCAGCAAGACAACGACCCTAAGCACACAAGTTGTTCTACCAAAGAAAGGTTAAAGAAGAATGAAGTTAATGTTTTGGAATGGCCAAGTCAAAGTCCTGACCTTAATCCAATGGAAATGTTGCGGAAGGACCTGAAGCAAGCGGTTCATGTGAGGAAATCCACCAACATGCCAGAATTGAATCTGTTCTGTACGGAGGAATGGGCTAAAATTCCTCCAAGCCGGTGTGCAGGACTGATCAACAGTTACCGGAAACGTTTAGTTGCAGTTATTGCTGCACAAGGGGGTCACACCAGATACTGAAAGCAAAGGTTCACATACTTTTGCCACTCACAGATCTGTAATATTGGATCATTTTCCTCAATAAATAAATGACCAAGTATAATATTTTTGTCTCATTTGTTTAACTGGGTTCTCTTTATCTACTTTTAGGACTTGTGTGAAAATCTGATGTTGTTTTAGGTCATATTTATGCAGAAATATAGAAAATTCTAAAGGGTTCACAAACTTTCAAGCACTAATGTATGCTAGTACATTAGCCACTTCCTAGCAGTGTGCTTAGAGAGTGTGTGGACTTGTCTCATCTCATTATCTCTAGCCGCTTCATCCTGTTCTACAGGGTCGTGGGCAAGCTGGAGCCTATCCCAGCTGACTACGGGCGAAAGGCGGGGTACACCCTGGACAAGTCGCCAGGTCATCACAGGGCTGACACATAGACACAGACAATCATTCACACTCACATTCACACCTACGGTCAATTTAGAGTCACCAGTTAACCTAACCTGCATGTCTTTGGACTGTGGGGGAAACCAGAGCACCCGGAGGAAACCCACGCGGACACGGGGAGAACATGCAAACTCCTGTGTGGACTTGTTTAAGTTTAATTATTACATCTCATGTAATATAAGTGGAATTTTATGATGAATACCGTATTTTCTGGACTATAAGCCGCTACTTTTTTCCTAGGTTTTGAACCATGCGGCTTATACAAAGGTGCGGCTATTCTGTGGATTTTTCTTCCACCGCTAGGGGCACTCTAACCGGAAGTAGAATCAAAAATAAGATAGACGAAAAATCAATGCAAAGAAGAATTAGCAGATCTTTAGCAGATAGAACACGCACGACAAATTACTAACTGGTAATTATTTTCAAATCCAGCGAAGATGATTAAAGTGACTTGTGGTTTCAAACACAGGAGAAATGAAGGTAAATAAATACCGGTTATTTTCTCTTGGGTCTGTTCCGTTTTAATCAGCAAAGTTGCTGCCGTGTTAAAAGGCACTGTTTGGAAAGAATCTGTTCAGGTACATACATGTACATTTACAGTACAAAATTGTTCTGTACATGCAGTAAATATCTAATTTTTCAACATAGATATCTGCGGCTTATAGCCCGGTGCGGCTTGGATATCTTTTTTTTATTTTTATTTTTTAAAATAGAGCGGATGCGGCTTATATACAGGTGCGCTCTATAGTCCAGAAAATACGGTAGTATGTTGTTGAATGTGTTTTTGATAAAGAAACATGTTGTATCAAGAACCTCTTCTTCACTAGTCCAATACGATACACCACATACGCCTTAATTTTGTGTGTGGGTGTGTGTTTTATTTATTTAAAAAACAAACAAAAAAACTAGAAACCAAAATGTTTTCTTTTGGTTAGTGTGGTTCAGATTAGGATTACATTTAAGTGTAGCAGTAATTATTCTACCCACATTCACTGGATATGAGCAATCGTGCACTCTGATTGGCTGCTCTACTTCTAGGCTCATATACCGTGAGTAGAGGAAAACAAAATGGCGGAGTGTGTTGCTGAACCAACTGAGGATGAAATAAAAACTCTACTCGAAAACAAAACCCAAAAATACAAAAAAAGCAACAAAATATGGAATTAAAGTATTTGATGGTGAGAACGTATCTTTTATTTTTCAAGAATTATTATCGCATTTTTCACAAATTGCTCCTGTCATTTCACAATTTTTTTACATTCTAAGCGGAAATTATTTTGTATAAAGTTTTTATTTATCGAATTTACCAAAAGTAAAAATAAAAATGCTTTGTTTCTCAAAATCCAGTGAATGTGGATAGAATAAAACAGTTATTCCACTCAATCTCATCGTACATGGCTTATAGCCGACTCGGTGCTACGCGCCTCATCAGCTATCAGCTCATGTACAACTTGATTTCGTGGAATAACTTAATTAGCTGCATTGACAATTACATACATAGTAAGTCATAAGTGTGTAGGCACGCGTGCGTGTGATCAGTTCATACAGCCAACAGGATTATGAAAAAATCACATATTGTATAAGAACACAATATGTTTCCAAAGTGGACGCCATTTTTAACCTGATCTGACCTGAAAATCAGACGGCTACATGTAAGGAAATTTCTAGAAATGATCAAAGCAAAAAAAAAAACCGAAGTAATTTCTAAAACATCATTCCACTGTTTGGGAGTGAAGCTTTTTTCTGAGCATTACCTAGCTTGACAAAAACAGGGTGCTCGCCTCAGTTTCCAGCACATCTGGAGGTTGCGAGGAGAAACTCGTACTTGATCTCGACCCTCATTCACTGAACGGAGGCGACCGCTGACCTGCACTGTGTAACTGAACTCACTGTGATTGAGAACATTAGCAGGAAGCTAAAACACAGATATTAGCTATGATTAGAGGAAATGTCCAGAATGGTTAGAACATCAGGGCTGAGTTTCCCCAAAGCATCGCAGCAAAAAAAATTATTGCTCAGTGGTGGAGCGAGCATTGTATTAAACACTCTCTCTCCTGGTTAATACGATCCTAACCTTATGATGCTTCTGGGAAAATTGATTAAGACATCCTTTATAAACTAAATCAAGTCCACCCAGTACATTTCACTGAAATGTGTGTTTTGAGATTAATAATTATATAAGAATGAGTTCACATTTTTATGAAAAGGTTTAAAGGTAGACAGCCTTTCAGATTTTTCAAGTGTAGGTCATACAAAGAATTTTCCCAACACCCAATTATTTTTGTTTAGTGGACTGAAAGCTACTGAATTCGAATCACAGACTTCCAGTTTTATTAGTTTTTTAAAAAATAGAACAATTAATGAATTTAGGGCCACGTGGCCCTAAATTCTCTGCCAATTTTTCCTGCTTCACCATGACCCAATACAAGATACTACGTCATGCATGACGTGGTGGGCTTTCCCCGTTTGCGCAAGGCATTGTAGGATACAAATTTGAAACAGGAGAGAAAAATGGAGGACGTGAGTGTGCGAATGAAACGTGAAAGACCGACTACAGTAACGGAAAGCGAGCAGAAAAGACGTTATGTTGCGAAGGAAAGGAAACGCAGGACCAAACTAATAAATATCGGCGCTCAGCGAGCACCTCGGTGCGATCAGCTGTTCGTTTAGCGACAGAATGATGGAACTGTCAGTGCACGGTCAAAGGTAAACCTGCGCATGTGCACACAGACTTCCTCTGTCTGCTTGACTGCGCAAAGCGGGCGATTTCATGCACATTATTTGCTTGGGAATCTCCTCAAATTAAATCACTTCCCAGCCACAGAATGACCTGATATTTTGTAAGATATTACAGAAATGAACATCTATCACAATGACCAAATTTCAGAGGGAACTAAATTTCACCGATTTTATGAAATCGAAAGGCCGTCTAGCTTTAATTTATCTCAAAATAAATACTGACAATCTTATTTTAATAAATTTAATCAAACTTTTTGGATTCTAAATCCATTTTTTTTTAACACCCAAGACTTTTTTTCCTCAGTCTGAGAAACATGTCCTTATGTAGAGCTCGAAATTTCTCAAATTGTGCACCATTTATTTCATAAATAAATTAAAAAACTACAAATCTGTTAATTCTTACTGTACTTCACGCTCTCTAAGCACTCCAGTCTCACTGACCAGCCATTTGACTCCCTCCCTGCAGTATGCTTTGCTTTCTTTGAAACGTTGTGCAGGGGACATTAATCACAGAACCCCTGGAGGTCAGGGGCAGTTCACGGATCAGTGCTAAGCAAGTGAGCAAGGGAACAAGAGGCCGAGCGAGCCGGTGAGCTTCCACAGAGAGACTGCACTGCTAAAACCCTGCAGACTGGGCATTAGGGCAGGGGGCCTGCGTTGGTCCGGGACTGAGTCACAGTCCAGATGGGACAAAAAACAGCGAGAAAACAAGAAACCAGTCAGAACGAGAAAGAAAAATTCTGGCAAGTCTCCTGGTTTTCCCTTTTGGGTCATGCTAGTTGTGTACTGAAAAAAGTTTGTTGCAGGCAGTCCTGAAACTACATGACGATTGGATGTTTAAACACAACCTTCTTCCAAAACCACCACAAAGAAAGCACTGATGTGTAGCAGTAGGTGCGGGTACGTGGAGAACGCTGTCACCCAGCAGCTTTTGTTTATAAGCATAATGTTTCTCTTTGATTTTCCGGAAGAATCATGGTGCAGAATCTGCGCTGGCTAAAGTGAGAAATGATGTACAGCTTGCCTCAGATTGTGGATAGACAAAGCTCTTGTCTGGTTTAGATCTTACTTGACAGACTGTTACCGGTTTGTTAGCGGTAATGGAGATTCCTCAGAGCATAAAAGTGTAGCATGGTGTCCTGCAAGACTCTGTTTTAAACCTTCTAAAGTGCTCGCTTTATACAGTATACAGCCCCTTGGATGTGCTAATTACAAACTACGTCGAATTTCACTTTATGCTGATGATAAACAATTATATTACATGGACACGAGTGTTTTACTGGGAAATACACCACTCGTATTTTTCATACGAACTACATCCAGACAGCAACCATGACATTCCTCTACATCAGGGGTTCTCAAACTTTTCTACTTTAAGGCCCACATATTCATACTTGTAACGAGTCAAGGCCCATTAAAAAAGATCACCAATTATTTTGGCTCATCTATTCCATTCAAATGTAATCATCTATTGTAAAGTGTATTAATGGGATGCAACGCCCCTCCCTGTTACGCCTCCATGCTTTTGTAGTTCCTTAGCTCCTCATCATCAATGCCCTCACTAAGAATAAAATAATCACCGTTGTGGGGGCGTCGTGGCTCAGGTGGATAAGGTGCCATACCATAAATCCGGGGACCCAGGTTCGATTCCGACCCGAGGTCATTTCCCGATCCCTCCCCGTCTCTCTCCCACTCATTTCCTGTCTCTACACTGTCCTATCCAATAAAGGTGAAAAAAGCCCAAAAAATATCTTTAAAAAAAAAAATCGACATTGTCAACATAGCTGACGTCGGGCCACAATTTCATGTCATCTGTCGTTTCCATGAGGGTAGATGGATGGGGCACTTTGATCGTATTATCGCCAGGGCACGTCAGAAAATCGGACCTGTGTAGCCATCTTTGATCTTAGCTACCTAACAGTTAGCGTTAGCTACAAACATCAACACAGTGGAGCAGAATATTCCGCTATGATGCAGCAATGAATCGTGGGAAAGATCAGAGTTCGGGAAAGTTGTGGATATCATCGAGCGATCTGAAAACTCAGAATTTTGCACTTTAGAACTCAACTTTTACTAGAATTCACAAACTTAGAGTTGAGGAAAGGAAAGCAAAGAAAAGAAAGGTACTTCAAAGAAGGAGCATTTTATTTCTTTTTTATTGTAATTTTTTCATACTTCTCAAATCACAGTCGATCAAACCTCAACTTTTAATGGCCCTGATCAGTTTTTAATCGCCAGTAGCTACTGTGCAACCGCCAAGTTTTAACCCTGATCTGAAAGCATTATGGACTCCAACATCACACAATACACTGATAAAGATATACCCTTGGGTTAGCCTAAAAATCATGTACAGTTAGGGGCGGAGCTACAGGGGTGGCTGGGGGGGCACTAGCCTCCCCTGGAATCTGATTGGCTACCCCAGGTGCCCCCCCAGATGATTGACATGTTACGGCACCGCACGAGAAAAGCCAGTTGCATTGAAGTCTGTGACTGCTAGGTTCCTCCTGTATTCTGCGTAGAATCATACGTCATCCTCGCCGCCATATTGGATGTGGCAAAGTGGAGATTCTTCACCCGTCTCTGGTATAGCGTCTAGACAGTAGCCGAGAATAAAGATGCCTCATTCATGTGCTGCGTTTAACTGTACCAACAGGTTTACCGTCCAAACGAGATCACATGGGATTACCTTTCACAGGTGAGACTGGAAAAATATTTTTCAATACTGTTCCTTCAGTCTTCAGTTTCCCAGCTCATTTCCACCGGGTAGGTGTAGAGTTATAAGCAGTGAGAATTAGATAATACAGTGCCACACTATGATGAACGTTTTTGAACGTATGATGAATGTTTTTAACCTTTCTGAATGTGAAGGAATCAGTGATGTATTTTGTTTTGGTATGACGTTAGAACCTGGCCGAACTCAGTTTGGCGGTCATTCAGCTCACTTTATTCAACGAGAGTAGGTCTGTGTGGTGACTCAATAAATAAAACAGTACATTTTTATTTTCATTCACTATTTCCAGTTTTTCCCCACTATTTCCATCATTTATCATATTCAGTCTTGTAGGTTGGTTATTGTGGCCTCAGGTTTTGGTAGCTTGCTACGGTATGCTGACTGATTAGCTTACCTGAGCTATCTATCGCGTATCTGTCGCTAGTTTGCAGTGTACAGGGTATTTCGCACACTATTTATAACCATCACATTAAAAGTTATATGTGTTGCTTTGATGCCTGTTTGTTTCACAAATATATACGTGTGTGTCTTAATGGGTGAATAAAAGGCATCGAGTTAAATGTTATTGTAGAAAGGGGCTTTATGACGTTCAGTCCATTTACTTGCATTGGTTTACGGGGAAGATTTGCCACATCCAAAATGGCGGACACTCTGACGTATCCCAGCAACGGGGCCACCAGCTCAATGCGGCGTCTATGTTTATATGTCTATGGAAGGAACCATTGAACAAAAAAGGCAGCTGCTCCTCAGCCAGATGGATTTTAAGACTGACCTATATCGGTGAGTACACGACCGCAGTTTATCCCAAAATAAGTTCACGAGTTCAATAAGATCAGTCAGTGGATCTTCTGGCCAATCGATTTTCATTTCATAAATCAGAATGATTTGGCAATTCTTCTATTTGGCAATAGAAAAGGTGAAAACGCAGATGTAGTTAAAACTAGGTGTGTGATGTGAAGTGACCTTTAGCAGTATGAACAATGTTCAGAATTAAGTAAATCATGGCGTATTTTGAAGACTAGACCCTCTTTTGAAGGAAGTACAGGGAGTGTGTTTATTACCGTGGCACTCAACCTTCTTGTTGTAAGTGCAGAAAACGCCCATTCCGCTAGGGAAAGAGTGTATGGAGCACTGTGCTACTGCTAGAAGCTAGATGCCTTCTGCACGTTCTTAATAAACGGTGGCATCTTTTGCGTCATTTGTAGAGGCTAGCCGCGGATTACAGAGAGACGGTAGATATCTGTGTGATGATTTGGGTTCTTAGTTTATTGACTTTAAGTTGGACCTACTCGGCGTTGCTGGTATGGTAGCTTATGGTCACGCATTAAGGGGGTGTGGGGTTGACGGACAGAAAAGATGGCAATTTATTTATTTAAGGCAATTAATTAATTAATTAAATTTTTTTGTGGAAAGTTGATGGTTTGATGGACTACTGGCTGTGTGAACAACTGACTATATGTACCTGTGTGTGTGAGTAACTGTGTAACTGACTCAGTGTGTCAGTAACTGAGTAACTTGAGTTACTATGTGCATTTTAGTTCCAGTCAGTGGTGTCAGGGTGTTGGTAAATGCACCGTATTCATTTTGTACATTAATAAACTACAAATTACACTCAAAATGACATCTTCTGTGTGCTTAATACGTAGCTACTTAAACATGATTGTAAATTGAAAGTATTGTTTATAAGTTTATTTATTTGAGAAGGATCAATGTGTATTAATTAACATGTAAATGCACTAGAAATAATCACTGACTGGTTTTCTTTCATCTGTAGTCCCTGGAATTTTAATGTTGAAAGAAAGAAAGGTGTGTATGTATATATAACAAAAAGACAAAAATAATTAGAAGTCATGACATGGCCAGGAACACAAGACAAGAACAGGTGCAACGCCATGTAAGAATAAATAATAATAATAACAATAATGCATAATTTAAACACATAAGATAAAAAACAGATACAGCACACAATTGCTAACATTAATCGTGAGTGCTCGTGCATATTTGTGTGTGTAGTAGTAGGAACCATTGACCCCCCTGAAATAGTCCTGGCCACCCCCTTGCCCCCCCAAGGACAAAAGTCTAGTTCCGCCACTGTGTACAGTACATCAGGGGTTCTCAACCTTTTCTGCTTTGAGGCCCACCTATTCATACTTGTAACAAGTCGGGGCCCATTAAAAAAGATCACCAATTATTTTTGGCTCGTTTATTCTATTAGAATCTAATAATCTATTGTAAAGTGTATTAATGGAATGCAACATCACTCCCTGTGACAGATGGGAGCCCAGGAATTAAATAAGTGCAATAAAAACAAACTGTTTTTAATTGTAGGTGTTGTATTTAAAACTGTATGGACGTGCCAGAAGCCAACATAAAACCATGCATGCAGGGCATTCTCAGCCAAAAGGGATTAATGATCCAAAAGTGGAGTCTGGTCCATTAATACAAGAGCTTATTGTCATGTTTGTGTACAGCAAACAAGCAAGTTATTAAAACCAAGAAGTCCACTCAAAAGAAGTGGATATAGAAACCACTCAACAGGGGGTGTCGTGGCTCAGGTGGATAAGGCGCCATACCATAAATCCAGGGACCTAGGTTCAATTCCAACCTAAGGTCATTTCCCAGTCTTTCCCCAGTCTTTCCCCGTCTCTCGCTCCTGCTCATTTCCTGTCTCTACACTGTCCTATCTAATAAAGGTGAAAAAAATCTTTAAAAAAAGAAACCACTCAATGGGATTAGATCCTTCCACGCTAACAAAGAAGGATTTTTCCAATGAAAGAAAAATTTACTAGCCAAATTTGACATTAGTCGAATAACTTTTGATCCTATTGTAGCCGGAACTAAATACAAAGACAATAGTTATGCATACTATTAATTAACTTAATGTGAAGATAATTAACAGATAATCAACAGATTTAAATTTTTTTTCAGACTGTGTTTATTTTTAGTCTTTTGTATTTATAATTATTTGTATCTGTACATGCACAACCCCTCCAGCTCTGCTGATCAACTTATCATGTTGAAATAAAGTTATTCATTCATTCATTATGAGTTGGAAAATTATCCATCCGTTGAGATCCCTGACATCTCAAACTACCTGCTGCAGACATCATTCTACATGGACAAATAGAAGAAAACCTGGAAAAACATAGAGGAGTACAAGTTTTTATATGTGGCTGGGTTAAAGATCTGGGGATGAGGACACTACAAGATGAATCCTGTATCGCTTTTGCCCGGGTAAGTAGGACTTTCTGGGCTTTATATGCGTCTTTGCGATGGTTGCTAGGACGCTACAAGTTTTGGTATTGGGTGTAAACAAACCACAGTTGCTCAATTCTCAATCCCCCCTGCTCTTCAGCAGGCATCACAGATCCAGATAATTTACCCACAAGCGTATTTATTTATTCTGCCCACTGCGCGTGCACGCTCTGGGTGTGTGTGCACGCGTGCATGTGCATAGGTTAAATTCAAAGTTAATTCACTCACAAATGTATTTATTCCACTTGAAAGATGTTCAGCAAACCAGCTACCGGATTTGGGACACTACGACATCCTGAACTATTTATTATTTGACTTCAAACTTTAAAAAAAAATGCGGCCCACTAGATGGCGCTTCACGGCCCACACCCCGATGGTTGAGAAACAATGCTCTGCATGTCATTCGTGAGGATATAAATGACTTGTTTTGATAAATTTGGGTACTTTTTGTTTGTGAATGTGTCGATATAATAAAAAAGAACATCATACGTTGGCTTGAAGATATGTTTAAGAAAGAAAGAAAGCACAACTTTATTCATCACACACTTGTGAAATTCCTCTCTGCATTTAACCCATCTGAAGCAGTGAACACACACATGCACGTGAGTAATGAGCACACACACACATACCTAGAGCAGTGGGCAGCCTTGCTAACAGCGCCCGAGGAGCAGTTGGGAGTTAGGTGCCTCGCTCAAGGGCACCTCAGCCCAAGGCCGTCCCATATTAACCTAACCGCATGTCTTTAGACTGTGGGGGAAACTGGAGCACCCGGAGGAAACCCACGCAGACATGGGGAGAACATGCAAACTCCGCACAGAAAGGCCCCCGCTGGCCGCTGGGCTCGAACCCAGAACCTTCTTGCTGTGAGGCGACCATGCTAACCACTTACACCACCGTGCCACCAGTTTACTTTCTTTTGTTGAAAAACTCACATTTTTCATACAAAATATATATCACAGAGCTGAGTGACATATTTATATAATATTGTCTGGCGTTGAGTGGTATATCAGATATATTCCATTCAGCTAGCATGATACTGAAAGAGTCGAAGACTCATTCAATATCATGCTAGTTGAATGGAATATATCTGACATACCACTAAAAAGCCAGACAATATTATTATTATACATACACATTCCTTTCGGGTGTTCGACGCGTCTTTCTCTTTCAACATTCAAAATCTTCCATATTTAATGAAGCAAACCTGGCGGCCAAGTCTGTTTACAAATTGTCACAGTCGCTCCGATGTGTGACATCATGTTGTCTTGACAACCAAGCAATATCATAAACCATATTCAATGCTCATTCTCCTTTGGGTAGAGTGACAGAATACACATAGGATAAGCAATATGCTAACAATATTGCATGCTCATCTCATCTCATTATCTCTAGCCGCTTTATCCTGTTCTACAGGGTCGCAGGCAAGCTGGAGCCTATCCCAGCTGACTACGGGTGAAAGGCGGGGTACACCCTGGACAAGTCGCCAGGTCATCACAGGGCTGACACATAGACACAGACAACCATTCACACTCACATTCACACCTACGGTCAATTTAGAGTCACCAGTTAACCTAACCTGCATGTCTTTGGACCGTGGGGGAAACCGGAGCACCCGGAGGAAACCCACGCGGACACGGGGAGAACATGCAAACTCCGCACAGAAAGGCCCTCGCCGGCCACGGGGCTCGAACCCAGGACCTTTTTGCTGTGAGGCAACAGCGCTAACCACTACACCACCGTGCCGCCCGTATGTATAATAATTCCCGATATTTCACTCCGATGACATCACTCCCAGTGTTTTCCCACTGATTAGACGTGTGTTGTCAAAATGGTGAAGCGGTTCAAAATTAAAATTCTTTTGATTAACTTGCATGTGTTTTTTTTTTTTTGTGGATGTGTCCATATAATATAAAGAATATTACACGGTGGCGTGAAGATGTGAAGCTGATCATCTTGTGTTGAAAAATATATCACTCGTTCGCTTTGCTCACTCGTGAATATATATATATATATATATATATATATATCACGGGCGATTGCTCTAAGACAACGAGGGAGGCTCAGCCTCCTCTAAAAATGACGAACATCGTGTAGGATGAGTTGCGCTAGGCTTATGTTATAGCCGACCTTATAACATTGCTATTTCAGATCCAGAATCATAGAAATATATGTGCTCAACCCACTACAGTGCGAAATCATTCCGTTATAACTTTCCCCAGTTCGCCTAATGTGCGCGTGAGTTTTTCCCCCTCGTGACAGCGCGATGCAGCCCAGCCTCAGTGGACTTCAGTGGCATTTGGGAGCTATGCGCTTTTCAATATCAAAATGCAAGACGATTATTGGACAAATACTGCGAAAACGCCCGCCCACGGAGTCTCACGGACTCCCAGCCTCAGTGGACTTCAATGGCATTTGGGAGCTATGCGCTTTTCAATATCAAAATGCAAGACGGTTATTGGACAAATACTGCGAAAACGCCCGCCCACGGACTCCCAGCCTCACAGTGGGAGGGACATGGCAAAGCTTTCCGCTAGGAGACTGGTGATTGGTGAAAGCGGCTGGATATTTTCTTTGATTGACAGCTCGTTTCAAATATAGGCAGCGGTGAATTTCAGTTCAGTCCCATGCGGATTCGCAAGTGGTGTGGTGTATTGTAAGAGATCAGCTTACATTTCGATTTCATTCATTACATACGGTTTCTACCAGCTTTTTTAGTTTGTATATATTTTCATTGTAAATAAAGTGTAGGGCGGTGCGGTGGTGTAGTGGTTAGCCTCACAGCAAGAAGGTCCTGGGTTCGAGCCCCGGGTCCGGCGAGGGCCTTTCTGTGTAGAGTTTGCATGTTCTCCCCGTGTCCACGTGGGTTTCCTCTGGGTGCTCCGGTTTCCCCCACAGTCCAAAGACATGCAGGTCAGGTTAACTGGTGACTCTAAATTGACCGTAGGTGTGAATGTGAGTGTGAATGGTTGTCTGTGTCTATGTGTCAGCCCTGTGATGACCTGGCGACTTGTCCAGGGTGTACCCCGCCTTTCGCCCGTAGTCAGCTGGGATAGGCTCCAGCTTGCCTGCGACCCTGTAGAACAGGATAAAGCAGCTAGAGATAATGAGATGAGATGAATAAAGTGTAAATATAGTGTTGTCAAGTTTGCTATCTTAGTTCCAGAAATTTCGTTTATTTGTGTGACTGAACTTGAACTTGAGGGAGCTAGTCAGCTAGCAAGAAAGCTGCGCACGGATGCCAAGCATTGTTGATTTAATTTTGGCGAAGCCATTTGCCAGTCTTCCTTTCGAGGAAAAAATTAAAATTAAAGAGCAGGGTAGACCAACGCCTCAAATTGACTTGGTGAAAAAGGTAGGGAATAATACTCGTTCCTTTCAGCTCTCCTGGTACGAGAAAGTGAATTGGCTAACAGCAAGTTCAGTGACGAGGAAAATGTATTGTTGGCCATGCCTCTTGATTAAACCCAGATCCATGATTTGGTCAAACGTGGGCTGGTGACCCACATCAACAACAGTAAATAGGCTACTTTAGTAATATGTCATGGATGGACCAAAAATATAGAGTCTATTTAAAATGTTTATGCTGAGTATATTATATTGGAATATATATTTCTCTGGATATGAATTAAACACAGCTACAATCTGGAAAACATTTTTAAACAAAAACACAGCCGAGAACATTTCACACTACAGACCTGGATTAAACGTGAAGGGTTATCAAAATTATCAATAAAACATTTCTCAGTCAAAATAAGTAAAATATAGGGAAAGTGTCATTGAATGAAATGTGTGGCACCCAGCTCTATGTTTGGCTCCCCAAGGTCAGTGCTTGTGCCTATTCCAGAACACTCTGCTGTTACTGCTGAGGTTCCTGACAAAGAGCTGCTTTCAATAATGATCAATTTTTAAACAACATGCCACAATTTTAAAATATAAAATGTTAAAATATACCCCCCCAACACCACCATCATGTATATTGGACAGTAGGCTAATGGGCCAAAAGAACCTGTTATTTCACAGTTTGTGACGCTGCCAACAATCAGCCAGATCAGAGGCAAGAGTATGGGCAAAATTGATGTGTTTTTTCTTTTTTCTTTTAAAATCTGGAAATATCGTAACCGACCAGCCTCCCCTGTTTGAAAGACTACCAGCTGCCACTGATATATTCACCACTCGAAGATGAATTTCATATCTTCGCACAATCGTGTAATATCCTCTATGTACTAAACAGTTTGAACAAAACGCCCTGGACTACATTGTACATTTTGAGATTATGAGAATGTTCACAAGCAACACCATGACATAAAATGTACCTAAACATAAGATGATATAGGGCCAACCCCCCCAACACACGCACACAGAGGGATTAAAACATACCAGCATAAAGTTTACTGAACTCAACACCATGGAGCCCTTTCATACCACTGAATGTTTCATTTCATTGAATGTATATATATATATATATATATATATATATATATATATATATATATATATATGTGTGTGTGTGTGTGTGTGTTTCACGGACGCGCACAGCCGCTTTAAAATGAGGCTGTAATGTATAAAGGCTCAGGGGGATTGCTCAACAAGCTCTGATAAATGGTCATGATAAATGAGCTAGCCCCCCACACACAGTCCTGTGGCCTCGATTCTGGACTACATTCAACTCTGAACTGTGAGTCACTCAGATAAAAGGAAGTTAAATCGAGTCTGGAGGATCCATTTGCCCTCGTATCAGTTTTGTATGTGATCGTTGCACTTTTAGAAGCATTTTAGCTCAACAGTGCTCATGAACGGCTTTTATCTTTGAAAGAGAAACCAATAGTCCGTCTCTATTATTCCCAGCTTCCCCTCCCATCCCATAACGCATGGTTAAATCAGCACGTTTAACTATCTCGAACTCTTTGTAATGTTTTGAACCTCAAATCTGCTGATTATATCATATTTCCTCTGCCGCGAGTCCTTTACCTCCTTCGGTTTGTTTTTGCGCTGACCCCTGGTATAGCTCTGGTGCTTGTTTGGGTCTCATTCCAACGCTAACATTACTTGATACACTTCCCTGCTCAGCCAGTCGAATAAGTGAATATCGAATTAACCCAAATTTAATTAATAGAATGGGACATATATATCCTGTTGTGCCTAATGTTTTAATAGTTGGATTCTTTTCTTCTTCAGGAAAATTAAATCTGGCCTGTTATCATTACTGGGTCCTTGGAAATTCTGTTAATCCAAAAGCGGTCCATGGCTGCAACAAGTTTGAGAACCGTTGGATCACAGCAGGTTTATTCAATATCTCAACTCGGATAAACAATAAAGCTGTGTGTACATCCAAGAATAAAGACGGGCAAAGCCGGAATAAGTTTTCAAAATAGTTCAAAAGAAGAAGCAGCAGAATAAAAGAGAAAAGAAGGGGGAAAATATAAGGGAGGACGATGAAGTAACTGCATGATCACATCACCCTCCTCTATTCCACATTGCTGTAGAATGTAACTGTGAACTTTCTGCTCAAGTCCATTTGTCCAGAGGTTTAATTTCCCAAACACAGCCTGGAAGACTAATCTCTCCCTCCCTGTTTCTCTCCCTCAGCCCCCACCTGGTGTTTCTTAGTGGCTTCCAGCTCATCCCTCTCCTCCTCCCTGACATCCTCACCTATGAGATAAATGAGTGGGGGAGTACAGAGGGAACATCTGTACAGGTGTGGCTGGAAGTGAGGACGAAGCAAGGTTGTGATTCATAAGCGCTGGAATAAAGACAAAGATCAACCAGGCTTTAATCAGGTCTGCTAAAAATACCAAAAAGAGAAGTCACAGTCCATCTATTAATCATCATTTTAACAGGGTGTGGACAGATTGTGCATGGCCTGAGACAGCCTCGACTTGTATTTTTATCTTTCACAAGTTGTTCAACTAACTAGAAATAAGTGTTGAACATCTGTATAAATAGCCTGTGGGTGCAGCACCTCCGTGTATGGAATTGAAAGAAAACTGTGGAGTTCAAGGGCACTGATTTTATTACCCTGCAACAGACCACTATTTATTTATTATACAAGCTCCCAGAGAGGAGGTCATAATCCTGGAGGCAGCAACTAAAACGGCGACAAACAGCAACTGGATTATGAACTTCTCCTTAACAACTTTCTGCAAATCAGTTGTGATGGAGTAAAATGGCAAATCCTTGGATTCGTTGACGTGAGTTCTCCAACAACCTCCCTCAGTTCCTTCCTGCCAGTGGTGAGCCGTTACTATTAGAGCTGGGACTTGAGCTCAGCCAAAACTTCGCCAGATACACCAAACAACCAACAGGGCAAAGGATTTTGTAAGGGATTAGCGGCAGGCTGCCAGGTCGCTCTGTTGTGTGTAGTTGTCGATGTTGATTTTAAAAGTAACGAAGTAAATTACACAGGGAAATGAATACTTAAGTCTAAGTGAAAAATACAGTAGCGAGTGTGTATGGAAGAAGAGTCTGGAGACAAAAATCTTAGTTTCTCGGTCGTTAGCCTGTGCTACTAGTTCTCGATAGCACTGGCTTGACCGCTTTATTAGCATTCACTAACACTACTGATGAACGCTACACCGGCTGGAAGGTGACTTCACTGCTGCGCTGACAGCGCTGACTCACAGTTAAGCTTGTGTTGGCCTTCAAGCAGGCCAAGGGTGATAAATTTTTGGTCCCGCCCATTATAAATCAATATCTGATTGGTTAATTCATCTGTCATTTCTTACATAAACGTACACTGCCATGGCCTTCTGTAAGAATGAAAGAAATTAAAGATAACATTTGAAATGCTGGGCGGCACGGTGGTGTAGTGGTTAGCACTGTCGCCTCACAGCAAGAAGGTCCGGGTTCGAGCCCCGTGGCCGGCGAGGGCCTTTCTGTGCGGAGTTTGCATGTTCTCCCCGTGTCCGCGTGGGTTTCCTCCGGGTGCTCCGGTTTCCTCCAAAGACATGCAGGTTAGGTTAACTGGTGACTCTAAATTGACCGTAGGTGTGAATGGTTGTCTGTGTCTATGTGTCAGCCCTGTGATGACCTGGTGACTTGTCCAGGGTGTACCCTGCCTTTCGCCCATAGTCAGCTGGGATAGGCTCCAGCTTGCCTGCGACCCTGTAGAACAGGATAAAACGGCTAGAGATAATGAGATGAGATTTGAAATGCTGATATATTTGGGCCTCTCTCTCTGAAGGCCCTGACGGCTCCCCTCTGCTTCTTGCTTTTAGCATCAATTCAACAGCAAAAACAGAAAGAAACCTACATCCACTAACCAACTTATCTTATCATAGGGTTGTGGAATGAACTTTACATCATCTCAGTTTTTCCTTACCAAGCTGGTTTTAGACTGTGTGAAAGATTATGTAATGAAGAACAATTAAAACTAAATTTACAATTAAAAGGTGAAATATAAAGAAAAACTCACTTTCAGTGCTTGTGCACATACATTTGGGTATCTGGAGCTTACCAACACACAAACTCTGAAAAAACACAACCCAGTCACTTTCTTTTGTTCTGACTATTTCAGAAAACGTGCCGTTCAGATTTAGCTCCACTTCCGATGTAACAAGTTGAGCTCATTAGAATTATCCAGCCCCCTCGTTTGAGTGTCTCCACTCATGGATTGAGAATTGCTTTCATGAATGAATATAGCAGTGGCTCATTATCATTTAAAGGAGCAAACACTCAAATCGGCCATTTTGAACAGGGCTGTTTAGACAGGGTGAGAAGGGAGCTGTGGTACTTTATCCTTGTGGTATTTTGACCGAAGCATGTCACAGACATTTAATTCAAGAAAATATCTCACAAATAAACAAACTGAGCTAAGAGTTGGTCTTTATGTCTGTCCTTTTTTAGAAAAAGTTGCATTTTAAATTTGTTCTTAACGATATAACAACTGAAGTGATGAAAGTAGATGAGACTGTTTTTTGTCAGGGAGGCCGCCATAACTCCATCGTACGTGATGTCATTTTCCGCGAGCATAGTGATGGTGTACAAGTGCATGCTATACTAGACTATATATATATATATATATATATATATATATATATATATATATATGTTATTTACCAGCTGGGAGGTCCGTATCATGAAATACTGTGACCGAGGTCTTGAAACTACTGACCAAGGCCTCTGGGCTGAGGTCAGTATTCAAGGCCAAGGTCACGGTATTTCACCATACGGACCGACCTTAAGCTGGTAAATGATATATTTATTTTTTCTTTACCAAATTCTAACAGAAAGCGAGAGCACCCGAAAGGTAAAACCGAGCCGAGCCACCATTTTGAATCCTCATTCACGGCTGTAATGCAAATTGCTTCCTCCTCGGTATACAAGTGCACTTCCATGGCAGGAAAACAACTACACTTTGCTGCCTATGTAGTCCCCTATTTATACAAAATTGAGTCATTCAGGATTCAGCCATGTTTTTGCTCAGCGTTAGCAACAGTTACAGGTTTTTAGCTTTCTCCTGAAATGTTTTCTTTTATTTCTTCTTCCTCAGGGTAGTAAAACTCACTTTTGTTGTGAACACTGTCGTTATCGCTATCCATGCTGTAAAATGAATGCTATTCTCCTGAGAAATGCTGGCAAAAATGTATAAGATTTTTGATAATCTTATAAAAAAAGATAAATGTTGACAAAAATGCTACTATGTTTGTTGTTGTTGTGAACGAGCGAGTCGCCAGAGGTCCATAACTGGGGTCCGTAACTGGGGTCCATATCATAGGATATGGACCCGCTCGCCAGCCAATCAGAGCGCGAGATTTGATGGAAACCGGACCGCGAAAAAAATAAAGTATAATATTATGGTCTAGCGTGACTTCTCGGTCAATTTGTTTGGATTTCTGTACAAAAATTATGGCAATGTAGTATTAGAAAAAGAATCAAAATAAAGTAGTGGCTAATTTATTGCCTGTTTATTTAAAAAAAAAATTGACCTGCTTATCTTCCATCCGTTTCATGCATGACGCGGTGAGCTGTCATGCTGCTGGTGTCTGTGTTTTGTGGTGAAACAAAATCAGGATCGTGTTTGGCTTCAGTTGTCATTTCTGCCTCGTGTCTCACTTCTTCCCAGTGATTTTTTTCATACAAGTCCTCCACAAAACAATCTTCTGTAAAATGCTCACTGCATAAGTTGCTGCTTTTTTTCATGAGTAAAGTTTTCTCGCTTTACTTGATGAAGCCACTCGGCCAAATGTCTTGGATCCAGGACGGAACAAGGAAGACGTGTGGAATCCTACATCACACAGCGCCACTCTCATTTTCATCTCCTAATACATCCATGTATCTGGCTAATACACTATGGCCACACCCGGGCAAATAGCCCAACAGACTGATGTTACAACTTTAATATGTTTTATAAGCTAAAGTCCACTTAATTTTTTTCATCTAGAACATCTTGTATTAATGTATAATGATAACATTTCATAACCCTGTAATTTAAAAATTTCCTGGTTAATCGCTTTAAAGGGGAACTGAAGTCATTTTTAAACTTGCTTTATTTCTTAATTAACGAGTTATTCAATTACGTTTTCGGTTTTAGTAGCCTTAAATTGTGACTCGTATTGGCAACTAATTGCAATTAAATATTATACTTATCGGCCTATTCGGTTTTTAGCCGTGTTGAATTTAGTTTGTTTGGTCCACGGCAGGCGTCGCTTATCCGTGTGATCTTCACGAGACTTGTGCGAGACTTCAAAATGTCACGTGTCAGCTAGGTGTCAGTGCCGCCATTTTGAAAACTGTTTTCCAAACGAAATATTGCACAAAAATGAGTTTAAATGACGATTACTGCCTACTTTTTTCAAACTTTCCTGATTGCTATCAAAACAAACAAAACTTCCGGCTTGATTACATCAGCATTTGAAAGAGGGCGCGTGAGCCTTTTGACAGCATTGGCAGATGTTGCCCTGTGTCCGAAATCGCTCGCTACTCACTATATAGGGCACTATATAGTGAGGACACCATTTTGTAGTGCTGTCCCGAAACCTTAGTGAGGATTATTTACACCCTATAGTGCACTCAATGTATCCCACAATGCATCACGAAAAGTAGTGTACAACCGATGGTCACTAACCAAAGCAATATATCCCATCATGCATTGCGGTCGCGCTGAAAGAAATCAAATTAAAAGTCTCAAATTTGATTTAATAAAAGGCAGCGGCAAAGAAGAAAGGATTCAGCCTTGATTTCAAAAGAACTGAAAGATGCAGGTACTTTGTATTTATTAATGTGGGAAATACGCTCAGTATAATATGTATTTATCACAAAAATACATGCATGTGTTTATTTTGAAAACCCACTAGCCGACTGATCTGGCACGTTTTAATTGTGCGACAGTAATGATGTAAATACCAGCGCGACAGAGTAGTGTCCAAAAGTGTTTTTTTTTTTCATTTTACCAATGAGCTCACTATATAGTCCTCTATATAGTAATTCCCTTTATAGGGAGTAGGGAGTAGTGAACGAGTGAACGATTTCAGACACAGGGTTGGTCACTTTGATTTCCGATGTACGTTTTACTTCCGTCCTGCGATGTCTCGCACAGGTCTCAACGAATCTGGTTTACGACCATTGCTTTGACATATGGACTGATATATTACAGAGCATATTTCAAACACTCATAACTTATTATAGCAGTGACGAAATAGCTATCAAAAATGTATTCCTATATTTAACAAAATGAGATAAATAGAATTTTGATAATAAAAAAAAATTGCCTTCAGTTCTTCTTTAAGACCACAAGGGACTGTGTCAACTTGTGGAAAAGAGGTACAACATGTCACCTTTAAAGAAAATGCATAACAATGGTTTGCATACGTCATCGATCAGTGTGATCCAGGGCCACATTAACAGACAATCAGGCTGCATGAACTGAAATGTTCTTCAAAATGAGCTTAAGATAATAAAGGTGATTTTTTTTCTATCCATTAGCATGTTTTGTTAATGTTTCAACCTTGCCCCTACTGTATCTGTTGCTTTTCTGGGAGTTTCATGTAATCCTATGCAGTCCTCCTATTATCAGCTTTTAGATGAGCGTCATAGCAGTGATCACACAGATTATAATTTCGGCTGTCGTTGGTTACAACGGCACTAAATTGGTTGCTTTATACATTCTAAGACTGTTGTTTTCAACTCACAACTATAAAATACAATTACAATGTGCAGTTTTTGTCTGAAAATTATGCTGCTTTCACTCATTAGGGATCTAAACCTTTAAATGAGTTCAAAAGAAGGAAGTAGTACAAGATAAAACTCACAGTTAAAAATTGTATTTTATTAAACCTCTTAGAAATTAAGAGTGCTCTGAGAGCACAAAATCCCCCGCTGGCAACTAGGCCATAACTCTGGTAAAATGTGACTGAATTGAACGAAATTGCAATGTGTGTATTACCGAAAGAATCCTGTCAAGTTTCATGAAATTCCTCCAAAAATTGTTAGAGGAGTTAATTTCAGAAGTGAATACCCTTCCCGGGATGGACGTACATCGCCACGACATAATCCCCCTTCGTGACTTTCGGCCAGCGGGGGATAAAAATTGTGAGGAAAGTTGATTTCAGAAAGCAAGCACATAACTCTGGTAAAATTTGCCGAAATTAACTTCAATTTCAATATGCGTGTAACTGTCATATAACAAAGCCTTTTTCCAAGTTTGGTGAAATTCCTCCACAAATTGTGAGAGGAGGTGATTTCAGAAGAACGTACACCCTCATGAAATTGTCAAAGTACAAGTTATTTAATCAAGGGGCAAAACTCTCGTAAAATTTTCACAAACGAAATTAAATCGCAATATGCGTATTACCGTCATATAACAAGGCCTTTTGTCAAGCTTCGAGAAATTCGTCCAAAAATTGTGAGAGGAGTTGATGTCAGAAGGCGAGCACACCTTCACGAAATTGTAAAAGTACAAGGTTGTTAATCAAGGACCACAACTCTGGTAAAATGCGACCGAATTGAAAGAGATAACAATATGCGTACTACCGACGTATAACAATGCCTTTTACCAAGTTTCATGAAATTCCTCCACAAATTGTGAGAGGAGTTGATTTCAGAAGGAAAACACACTCTCACGAAATTGTCAAATTATAATTTTGTTAATCAAGGGCTGTAACTCTGGTAAAATGTGAACAAATTTAATGAAATTACAGTATGTGTTTTACCGACATATAACAAAGAATCCTGCCAAGTTTCTTGAAATTCCTCTAAAATTGTGAGAGGAGTTGATTTCAGAAGTTGAGCACCCTTCCCGGGACGGACGGACATCGCCACGACATAATCCCCCTTCGGGCCTTTCGGCCAGCGGGGGATAAAAATGAATGCCAACACCTAAATATAAACCTAAACTACAACATGTTTTACAAATTCTTTGTATGCACGTGACATCATGCTTATTTTCCAACCCAGAAGTCCACTATGTTGGATGATAACAACCAAGATGTTGTTCACATGTGAGCTGCTACAACACTTTGTGATTTTCTTTTGATTTCATTGCCTTTGAAGAAAGACAGTGCCTACTTTGTGTGCGGGCTATAATTGCAGTAATAATGCGACTCATGACAAAGAGAAACGATTCTTCAGAATTCCCAAAATGATTAAAAACGGTGACAAAACAGATGAAGAACTGTCCAGAGAACACCGTGCATACACTGTGATTCAAAACCATACACCGTAAGGACTTAACTGAGGAAAAAGCTAATTACACCCACGTGTGTGGTTACCACTTTATATCTGGGAAGAGTTCGTCGCTAATTAAAGCGATGTTTTCTGCTGATTAAATTGAGCTTTTGAGCTTTCGCATGAACACACTGCTTCTCACCTTGCAAGAGCACCAGCAAACCTACACGATAAAACAAATCCAGATTGGGCACCAATGCTCAGATTAGGACATGATAAGACCTGACAAAAACTCATCTTGCAGTATCAAGAAGCAACAGGATAAATGGAAGATCTGCCATGAAAGCCAGATTAGAAACAGCGCAAACCTTAGCGGGTTTGGATACACGGGGAGAACAATGTGCGTCAACTTTCCCAGGTGAGATATTAGCGATGCTGTTCCAGTAACCCAGTAACTTTGGTTTATTTATGCACTTTTTTTTGGTCAAACAAGATGGTTCACAATCTCCAAGTATTCAATCGCTAGTAATGAGGCTAAATCCTCTGTATAATTGGACAGCTTTAACATATATGGGTCAAAGCCACAAATTGCAACTTTTTCTCTGAATCTTGACTTGGCAGAGGACTCCTGAGAATCATAATGTTTCGAGAAAGTCAGAGATGCATCACAGTTATTGTTCGTGTGAGACGGCATTCTGGATTTGTACATCATCCAACATGGTGGTGGATGCATACGTGGCACTATTTTGTCACGTGGTTGCACACGAAGAATACTAAGTGACATCACCACCTTGCCACATGGTCGTGTTAAAGAAGGTTTACAGAGTGAATGCTAGGTGCCGTTTCCAATGGAGAAGGTGGCAGAAAGGGAACACACTTCGTTTATGATATCAAATGTTTTAATTTTCTCTCGGAGAAGCTAACGAGCATTTCTATAAACACTTCTCAGAAAACCTGAGGAGACGAAATGAACACTTATCCCATATTTCCACGATTGTTTTACTCTCCCACTGGCATCACTTTAAACAGATCCGACAGTGTTGAGACATTTCTCAAACTTCAGAGCAGACTTGTCAAGCTGCTGTCATCAGCAAAATTCCTAACAGTCTGTCTGAAAGAGTGAAGAACAGTCATGTGATCTTGCAGACTGACACATGGACACCAGAAACATCCTCCTTACCCTGTGATGTGTGTCTTGCTATGACTTGTGTTCACTCAGTCTTCCACGTTGTCCATCCTCACAGCTGTTTATTTTGATGTGTAAGGCTTGTTAATAGTCTGATCATGAACCTGACATGGGTGGCCTCATTAGTCCGTACCTCCAGTGACCTGTGACGGACCCCAGGAGATAGGCCGAAACTCTGAGGCCCTCAACCATGCAACGTTTTGCTTCTCATGATTTTTGTCTCCAATTTTGGTTTGTGTGTGTGTGTGCATCGTCACGGATTTCTGGACTTGTAATCCCTGCACCATGTCATTGGTTTGGAACTGACTGAGCAATTTAAACGCTGCTGGGATGGTGATTTGTTCTCTCTCATCTGAAAGAGCAACCCAGTAAAACTCCAAAGCCTCTCTTCTTACCTCTGGGGAGTTCGAGGCATCTTCATATACAACTCATAAAAATATTTTTCCACAGAGCTGAACAAAGAATCAATTTTTTATAGATTTTTTTTTTTTTTTTATTATTGTAGCTTATACTTTTGGTTGATTAAACTTTACCCTAGCCACGGATACATGTTGATCTGCATTTACTCACTAAACCGTAAATACTGGTTTAAATATCTATTTGGGGCGGCACGGTGGTGTAGTGGTTAGCGCTGTCACCTCACAGCAAGAAGGTCCTGGGTTCGAGCCCCGGGGCCGGTGAGGGCCTTTCTGTGCGGAGTTTGCATGTTCTCCCCGTGTCCGCGTGGGTTTCCTCCGGGTGCTCCGGTTTCCCCCACAGTCCAAAGACATGCAGGTTAGGTTAACTGGTGACTCTAAATTGACCGTAGGTGTGAATGTGAGTGTGAATGGTTGTCTGTGTCTATGTGTCAGCCCTGTGATGACCTGGCGACTTGTCCAGGGTGTACCCCGCCTTTCGCCCATAGTCAGCTGGGATAGGCTCCAGCTTGCCTGCGACCCTGTAGAAGGATAAAGCGGCTAGAGATAATGAGATGAGATGAATATCTATTTGGTTGCACACTGTGGCGGTCTGGAGGCAAAATGGCTTATATGATATATTTAAAAAGATACAAAAAAAAAGTCATTTAATTGGCTTATTTTGATCTAAATACCTTGAATAATCTATAGTCAAGAAAATTATTGGCACCCTTTCAAAGAAGATCTTCCGAATGCAACCCATAAGGTCCAGAAAATCAACAAGTGTTGTAAAATTACAATTTGAATCGTGTTGTGGTCAAATGAGGCTAAAATTAAACTGTTTGGCAACAAACATCAAACACGAGTATGTTTGCTGAAAAAAAAAAGGAAACTCCATATAAAGAAATTCAATAAAACTCACTGTAAAACATGGTAGTGGATCAGTGCTGGTTTGGGGCTGTTTTGTGGCTGCTGGAAAAACGACTCTCATGAAGAATAATGGCTTCGTGAACTCAGCCAACTGTATATTAAGGATATTTTATCCCAAAATATGGTATATGCCAAGAGGTTTAGACTTGCCTGCAAACAGATCTTTCAACAAAAAATGTTTTTTTTGTTTTTTTTAATATCCATCTTGGTCACCATATTCGAAAATTATGGAAGCCTGTTTCTGCCATGAGAATATTTATGAGAAAATATTACACCACTGCAACTTTTATCTCACAATTGAGAATTAATATCAAATATCATGCATTGTAAGTTTATATCATACAACTGTTAGTTATCTTCACTAGGCTGTGATTTTTCTTCCTCAACTGTGAGTCGATATTTCACAACGGTGACATACTGAATCCATTTCCAATAATCAAACGGCAAAAATGCAAGCATATTCAGAATTATTATGCATACAGGACACTTTTTCCATGGAATAAAAACATGGATTCTATTCCCTTCTAGCAAGTTTCATTCGTCTGGTTTGATAGCATGCAATATTATCATATCGCTTATCCTACATGTATTACATCACTCTACCCAATGAAGAATGAGTGTGCAATATAAAAAATAAAAAACGTACAATAAGCTGATTGTATAAGTGTGCACACCCTTAAACTAATACTTTGTTGAAGCACCTTTTGATTTAATTACAGCATTCAGTCTTTTTGGGTTCACACCTGCCATCAATTAAAATGACTCTGATTAACCCCAAATAAAGTCCAGACATTTACTCAGTTGCTCCTCCAGCAAAAGCCAGGGTTCACAGAGAGCTTACAAAGCGTCAAAGGGATCTCATTGTTGAAAGGTATCAGTCAGGAGAAGGGGACAAAAACATTTCCACGGCATTAGATATACCATGGAGCACAGTGCAGACAGTCATCAAGAAGTGGAGAAAATATGGGACAACAATGACATTACTAAGAACTGGACATCCCTCCAAAATGATGAAAAGACAAGACGAAACCTGGTCAGGGAGGCTGCCGAGAGGCCGACAGCAACACTGAAGGAGCTGCAGGAATTTCTGGCAAGTACTGGTTGTGTACTACATGTGACAACAATCTCCCGTATTCTCTATATGTCTGGACTATGGGGTAGGGTAAAAAAAAAAAACCATCCAGGCCTGGCTAAATTTTACAAAAATATGTATCAACTCTCCCAAAAGCATGTGGGAAAATGTGTTATGGTCTGCTGGAACCAAGGTTGAACTTTTTGGCCACAATTCCAAAAGGTATGTTTGGCGCAAAAACAACACTGCACATCACCAAAAGAACACCACACCCACGGTGAAGCATGGTGGTGGCAGCATCATGTTTTGGGGTTGTTTTTCTTCAGCTGGAACAGGGGCTTTAGTCAAGGTGGAGGGAATTACGAACAGTTCTAAATACCAGTCAATTTTTGCCCAAAACCTTCAGGTGCCTGCTAGAAAGCTGAAGATGAAGAGGAATTTCATCTTTCAGCAGGACAACGACCCCAAAAAAGTTTTGGAATGACCCAGCCGGAGCCCAGACCTAAATCCAGTTGAAAATCTGCGGGGTGACCTGAAGAGGGCTGCGCACAAGAGATTCCCTCGCAATCTGACAGATTTGGAGCGCTTTTGCAAGGAAGAGTGGGCAAATATTGCCAAGTCTAGATGTGGCAGGCTGATAGACTCCGACCCAAAAAGACTGAATGCTGTAATTAAATCAAAAGATGCTTCAACAAAGTATTAGTTTAAGGGTGTGCACACTTATGCAACCAGCTTACTGTACATTTTTTTATTTTTATGTTTTTCCCCCTAACAGATTTGTGTTTTTTTTTCAATTGAATTGTACAGTTTATAGATCACATTAAAGGTGGGAAAAGTTTTGAAATTATTTATCATGGTGTCATTTGTTTTACACCGTTTTAATGGGGTGTGTACACTTTTTATATCCACTGTATATCCTTGACTTGCAAGTGATGTCAAAGCAAAACAGAAACCCAGATGTCGGCCATGTTGGTACAAATACGGGGGAAAGCAACATTCCATACAAAACACAGTCACGCGTGCGCAACTCTCTTTGTTTTTCCACTGCTTTAAGCATACATTTAGCTATGCCATATCTTTGTGCTGTATGGTTGTGGTCACAACAGTACTCATGATCGTGGCATGTTCCGATTTTTTTTAAATTCCGTTTGTGAGAAAGAGGGCAAGGAAACTCTGAGGCTTAGTACGGAGAGGAGACGAGCACGGCTGAACAACATCAGCAGGGCTGATCTAACGGGCTAAAACCAGAACAGCTCGTGTTTGCAGTGATCATTTTATCTCAGGTGAGATTCAAAAGCTTTCTCGATAAAATCATGGAAGGATTTTATTTCGTGTTGCTAGAATTTTGCTATAAAATGAGCGCTCTCTTGCCGTGGTTCACTCGGTCGTTGATATAATTTTAACATGTATATTACCATTTTGCTTCTAGGAGCGCCAGCAAAATTATACGATAGTAACAATCCAGACTGGGCACCCACTGAGAAAATGGGCTGTGTTTCATACAAGGTCGGACTTGATTCTTCAGCAGCCAAACCAAATAGAACGCGATATCTGGGTACTTGATGGTCGGTAGAAGAGTCTTATCTTCAGAAAAGTCTGACTTTTTTAAATAATATGGATCAAAACCACACTGGGATGGGCTCCAGCTTGCCTGCAACCCTGTAGGACAGGATAAGTGGCTACAGATAATGGATGGATGGATCAAAACCACACATATCTATCTTCTCTTTGTATCGACTCTTCACTCGACCGTTCAAATTGTGGTAATGCTGAGAAAATTCAGCATTGTTTACGGACACGCTTTCAGCGGCTGCCATCCTGGTTGCTTTGTATGGTATATCCACCATCATAGTGGACGCTCATGACGTAGCACATTTTGATCAGGTGACTGCAAGTCATCTATAGGAAATGAATAATTGGATGATTGTAAAACATCGAATTATCTTTTACTACTGAATAATATTCATAGTGATCATCAGTCTACTAACATGATGAAAATCACTGTAGGTAGCATTTCATTTCCTTTTCCATGTCGCCCCACATGCAAACATTTCTGAAACATGAAACTTTGTGTGTATATTCCAGGCCTCTACGTGTGTGTGTGTGTGTGCGCACGCATGCATATGTGTGTGTCCCAGCAATCTTTCAGCAGATATGGAACCTCCCCCCAACACACAGGCACAATACTGTGCTCCCTTTCCTTGCCCAATCTTGCTTGATTGCTACAAAAATACAATTTCAAGGCCCTCACCATGAGTTAGCTTGATGGATTGAGTGATGGTGCCACAGGAGACATGAGAAGAGTGGTGAAGACAGATGTTTCCTCTGGAAACAATGCAAGTTGTGTGAAGGGGTCACATCATGCCTGATGATTGAAACTTGGCTGCGCTGTAACGGATCAATGAGCTTGACTAACTCTTTGTGCAATTGTGCACGCACGCACACGTTAGTGGTGGTGCAGTGGTTCACACTGTCGCCTCACAGCAAGAAGGTTCCAGGTTCAAACCTCACAGCCGATGGGGGCTTTTCTGTGTGGAGCTTGCATGTTCTCCCCGTGTCTGTGTGGGTTTCTTCCAGGTGCTCCGGTTTCCCCCACAGTCCAAAGACATGCAGGTTAGGTTAACTGGCTACTCTAAATTGTCCATAGGTGTGAATGTGAGTGTGAATGGTTGAGAAGAGAAAACCTCTATAATAATCCAGTAGAAGGCAATGGGAAACCACTACTGTAATCCTCCCCAAGAAACTTTGACAGCTGGAGCTGTCAGAGCAGCCATGTCACTGCAGACAGACAGACAGACAGACAGACAGACGGATAGATATGCCAGATAGATATTACTTGTATATATTTCCTAAGAAACTAACAACAGATGTCATGCTGCATTAAAAAAAAAACAACCCTTGTGAGCCGAGATGAAACCGAGATAAACGACTAGACAAAAAAGCACTGCAATTTTAAAGATTCAGTAAAAACAATGATCAAAACAGTTGCTTTAAAGTTATCTGCAGTTTGTAATTATTAAAGAATCAAAATTCATCATATTGCCAAGTTCTAATAAACACTTTCTTGCGCCATGATGTATTATTTCTGTGCTCAGTATCATAATTTGTGGGAGTCCATCATCAAACATAAAAAAACACATGGCGCGTTTCCATTACAGCCATTAATACTATTTACATATCTGAAGAGAAAATGCATTTTAGGTCATATTTACTTTAGTTATTTAAGCAAGTTGATCAAAACATGCATTTCCCAAACTTTTTGCCTAAATAACCCTCGTTGCTATAAAATAGAAAAGGATTCTGAATAAATACATACCATGATATGGAATAACTTTCTTTTTAAAATTAGGTAGCAATTTTGTAATTATAATTAAAAAAAGACTAAATGTGTCCTAAATGTGGCCAACAGGCACTTATTACGGTCATGATTTTTCTGTAGATTAATCTCACATGGCATTGTATATACAGTACATTGTGCAATCTGATTATATAGTACCCTATGTACCCTACAGTTAACATATACAGTGAATAATGGTCATTTATTTATGAGTGAAAAAAAGATGACGGCTGGATCACTTTTTTACACTTAAAAACTGTAAAATTAAGCTAAATTTAAATATCAAGAAAATATTGCTGCAAAATTGTGAACATTAAAAACGTTTTCATAAAAAAATCATTTTAAAAAAAAAACCCAACAACCCCAAAAACATAATTTGGCACTACTGCTAAAAATTTTCTCTATGGTATAAAATTATATACTAATTAAAACTTGTATTCATACTCATTTGAATACTAAATCTTTCTGAATCTTTCTTTCTGAAGTAATTTCACAGCCCTATCTGTTTATCTTTCATCACAGTTTGTGGTACTTTTTTTTGGAACTTTCTTCAGTTTTTTTGCTTGTTTGTTTGTTTGTTTTTTGCCTAAAATGCATTTTTTTGCCTACAATGTCATAATTTCTGACTACAATCTACAGCAGGGGTGGGCAATTATTTTTTTCATGGGGCCACATGAGAAACAGAAAATTTTGTGGAGGGCCGGACCATAAGGCTGAACTAAATTCTGCATAATATTAATTGTATTTCTTTATATAAAGCAGTAAATAGCATTGTTTTACAAGCTGCTAAGACTGGTAAGAGTATGGAAAAAACGAGGTTGCCTTACAAAAAATGTCATTTATTCAATCAAATTTCCCAAAACAATGGTTAACAAAATGTGAACGTTTGTACCATTTTTTTTCAGTCACATTCAGCCCAAAACACAATAAAGACATCATAATATTGTCTTTCTACTCCAAATATCAAGCAAGATACATCATATTATAATAATGATGCCCACATTTGTAGTCTAATCACCTCATTTGGTGTTTTTTATTTGTTCAGTGAGAGAGCTCTAGTCTCTGTTGGTCTTTAACGAGTGCATCAAAGTCAGGTTGAATGTCTGAGGTGGAGATGCGAAGCACAGCTGACAGATGATCATCAGTCCATTCGGTGTAGGCGGGTGTAGGTAGCAGATCTACAGCTCGGCTCGGGCTCCGGCGCCTGCTGGTGACGTCACACTATGTGATTGGCTGGACCGTTTGAAGGATGACGTACAAGTTTGTGGTTGGTCTGGACAAATTCGCGGGATTAGGTTTCGTGGGATTTCATGTCATGTTCATGTCGCGCGCATTGCGTTTTTGTTGAACACAACTTCAAAATAAAAGCAATGCACATTCAGTCCATGCATGAGGTAAAATTAGAAAATACGTTTATTTTGTAATTTCTAATTAACCTTACGCGGGCCAGTCAGAATGAACCAAAGGGCCGGATGCGGCCCGCGGGCCGGAAAATGCCCAGGTCTGATCTACAGAATTGTTCAAGTGAGAACTTCAGTACATCCATTGTTGAATAAGCGCAGACACATGCGCACACACGCATGCGCACACCCTATCATGCATACACACTGATAAAAACAGCAGAGATGCAGGCAACACACAGTTACAGCACACAGACACACACACACACGCAATACTGTAAATATTCCAAAAATACTTACGCCAAGAGGTTTTAACAGTATGAAGGACCCCCACCCCCACCCCACACACGATCCTCTTGGCTTCTTGGTTGCAGAGGATTGAGTTTCACCTTGGCACATGAGATGGAGTCCTGCTTTCAGCACCTAGCCACATGGGTTAACAAGATTCTCTGCCAGTCTCAGGTATCCAGCTGACATCTGCCATTTCAGAAACTAATTCTGGGCAAGTCTCGCAGCTGTGTGTGCGAGTGTGAGTCTCCTACTGTTACGCTGCCAGTGCTGTCCCAACACGCAGGGGTTAAAGGGCTGAATGAGCACTTTGTGGCCCAGCAGAAGCCGATAATGACATGCAAATAGAGGGTTAAACCCACAACTGGCCACACAAACATTCTGGCTTTTTTATTTGTTTTTGCGCAGGCTGTCACTCACCGGAGTTCCACCTCTACAGTAAATGTCTGCACAAATTCAGAGAGAATGCCACACTTGTTCCTGCTTTGCAGTCATGTCCAATAATATTTGACAAGAAAATTCTTCTAGCAACGTCATGGCAAGTGTAAGGTCGAATAGGAAATAGTTTAGTACTGGAAAGCAGCACTGACAGTTAACATAATAAAACGTATCAAAAATGTTATAGACAATTGTGGACTTGACAAGCTGCTGAATCTTGATTCAAGGACAGAAATAAGTCAACAGGTTTAATTTAGACTCCACTACAGCATGCAAATCTGGCCTCATAATGGTCGAGCCCAAAACAGCTGTCCTGTCAACACCAGTGGTCAAGACAACAACCACCGAGAAACCTCATTATTGCTTTAGTGAGTCTGAGACGCTCATTCTCTCTATGATTAAGTACAACTAAATCAGAAAACTTAGTCAGGTTTTAGCCCATGTTAGTGTTAGCATGGTTTTAACTTAACAATGGTAGAACACGGTGTTTGACAATTTCTGCTGACTGCAAAAATGTTATTGAAAAAAAGCAAGAGTATAACCGCTTTATCCATAAGAGAAATTGACTTCTGTGATTAACCGAGTTATTTTTACTCTTATCACATGGGACCGTGAGGAGAACCTGATGTACTTTCATATATTTCATAAAAATGAAAACATTTAAACAAAACAAACCTCCATCTTATGATCTAATGTTAAAGCACATCATTTAGTACCTATAAATGAAGCGTTTACAAAAATGTACAGATATGACTTAAAAATGCTGTCAGAAATCCTGTCAGGTTAGCTTATGGTAGCTAGCTGGCTAGCATTAACAACAGAGGTTATAAATGTATTTATAAATATTTAAAATCCTTCCAGAAAACATTTCAGATTAGTTCATGGTAGCTAGCTGGCTAGCTAGCATTAACAGCAGAGATTAGAAACATTTTATAAATGTGACTTAAAATCCCCCCTCCTTGAACTGCCACCTTATTGTGGTGGAGGGGTTTGTGTGCTTGAATGATCCTAGGAGCTATGTTGTCGGGGGCATTATGCCCCTGTCAGGGTTTCCCAAGGCAGACAGGTCCTAGGTGACAGGCCAGACTAAGAGCAGTTCACCAAAACCCCTATGGAGAAAAATCCGAGGACCGTGACGTCGCCCGGGATGACGCAGCCGGGGCCCCACCCTGGAGCCAGGCCCGGGGTTGGGGCTCGTATGCGAGCGCTTGGTGGCCGGGCCTTTGCCCATGGGGCCCGGCCGGGCTCAGCCCGAAGAGGTGACGTGGGCCCGACCTCCTGTGGGTTCACCACCCACAGAGGTAGCAGTAGGGGACTGGTGCAATGTGGATTGGGTGGCAGTCGAAGGCAGGGGCCTCGACGACCTGATCCCCGGACACAGCGGCTGGCTGTTGGGACATGGAATGTCACTTCGCTGGGGGGGAAAGAGCCTGAGCTTGTGCGGGAGGTTGAGAGGTACCGGCTAGAGATAGTCGGGCTCACCTCCACGCACAGCTTGGGCTCTGGAACCCAGCTCCTCGAGAGGGGCTGGACTCTCCACTTCTCTGGAGTCGCCCGTGGTGAGCGGCGGCGGGCTGGTGTGGGCTTGCTTATAGCTCCCCAGCTCAGCCGCCATGTGTTGGAGTTTACCCCAGTGAACGAGAGGGTCGCCTCGCTGCGCCTTCGGATTGGGGAGAGGGCTCTTGCTGTTGTTTGTGCCTATGGCCCAAATAGCAGTATAGAGTATCCGGCCTTCTTGGAGTCCCTGGGAGAGGTACTGAGGAGTGCTCAGACTGGGGACTCCATTGTGTTACTGGGGGACTTCAATGCTCACGTGGGAGATGACAGTGACACCTGGAGGGGCGTGGTTGGGAGGAACGGCCTCCCCGATCTGAACCCGAGTGGTGTTTTGTTATTGGACTTCTGTGCTAGTCACGGTTTGTCCATAACGAACACCATGTTCGAGCATAGGGGTGTCCATAAGTGCACGTGGCACCAGGACACCTTAGGTCGGAGGTCAATGATAGACTTTGTAGTCGTTTCATCTGATCTCCGGCCCTATGTCTTGGACACTCGGGTGAAGAGAGGGGCTGAGCTGTCAACTGATCACCACCTGGTGGTGAGTTGGATCCGCTGGCGGAGGAGGAAGCTGGACAGACCTGGCAGGCCCAAACGTATGGTGAGGGTCTGCTGGGAACGTCTGGCCGAGCACTCTGTCGGGGAGGTCTTTAACTCCCACCTCCGGGAGAGCTTTTCCCAGCTTCCGAGGGAGGCGGGGGACATTGAGTCTGAGTGGACCATGTTCTCTACCTCCATTGCTGTTCAGAGCTGTGGCCGCAAGGTCTCCGGTGCCTGTCGTGGCGGCAATCCCCGAACCCGGTGGTGGACACCGGAAGTAAGGGATGCCGTCAAGCTGAAGAAGGAGTCCTATCGGGCCATGTTAACCTCCAGGACTCCCGAGGCAGCTGACGGGTATCGGCAGGCCAGGCGTGCTGCAGCTCGGGCAGTTGCGGAGGCAAAAACTCGGAACTGGGAGGAGTTCGGGGAGGCCATGGAGAAGGACTATCGGTCGGCCTCGAAGAAATTCTGGCAAACCGTCCGGCGCCTCAGGAGGGGGAAGCAGTACTCTGCCAACACTGTTTACAGTGCGGGTGGGGAGCTGTTGACCTCGACTGGGGACATTGTCGGGCGGTGGAAGGAATACTTTGAGGATCTCCTCAATCCCACCGTCATGTCTTCCACTGAGGAGACTGAGGCTGATGACTCAGAGGTGGACTCGTCCATTACCCAAGCCGAAGTCACTGAGGTGGTTTGCAAGCTCCTCGGTGGCAAGGCACCGGGGGTGGATGAGATCCGCCCTGAGTATCTCAAGTCTCTGGATGTTGTGGGGCTGTCTTGGTTGACACGCCTCTGCAACATCGCGTGGCGGTCAGGGACAGTGCCTCTGGAGTGGCAGACTGGGGTGGTGGTCCCTCTTTTTAAGAAAGGGGACCGGAGAGTGTGCCCCAATTATAGGGGAATCACACTTCTCAGCCTCCCAGGGAAGGTTTACTCCAGGGTACTGGAGAGGAGAATTCGACCAATAGTCGAACCTCGGATCCAGGAGGAACAATGCGGTTTTCGTCCTGGTCGCGGAACACTGGACCAGCTCTATACCCTTCATAGGGTGCTCGAGGGTTCATGGGAGTTTGCCCAACCAGTCCACATGTGCTTTGTGGATCTGGAGAAGGCATTCGACCGTGTCCCCCGTAGTATTCTGTGGGGGGTGCTTCGGGAGTATGGGGTTCGGGGCTCTTTGCTAAGGGCTGTCCGGTCCCTGTACGAACGGAGCAGGAGTCTGGTTCGCATTGCCGGCAGTAAGTCAGACCTGTTCCCAGTGCATGTTGGACTCCGGCAGGGCTGCCCTTTGTCACCGGTTCTGTTCATAATTTTTATGGACAGAATTTCTAGGCGCAGCCAGGGGCCAGAAGGAATCCTGTTTGGGAACCACAGGATTTCATCTCTGCTTTTTGCGGATGATGTTGTCCTGTTGGCTTCTTCAAACCAGGACCTTCAGCATGCACTGGGGCGGTTTGCAGTCGAGTGTGAAGCGGCTGGGATGAGAATCAGCACCTCCAAGTCCGAGGCCATGGTTCTCGACCGGAAAAGGGTGGCTTGCCCTCTCCAGGTTGGTGGAGAAGTTCTGCCTCAAGTGGAGGAGTTTAAGTATCTCGGGATCTTGTTCACGAGTGAGGGAAGGATGGAGCGTGAGATCGACAGGCGGATCGGTGCAGCCTCCGCAGTGATGCGGTCGCTTTACCGGTCCGTTGTGGTGAAGAAGGAGCTGAGCCAAAAGGCGAAGCTCTCAATTTACCGGTCGATCTACGTTCCGACTCTCACCTATGGTCATGAGCCTTGGGTAATGACTGAAAGGACAAGATCGCGGATACAAGCGGCCGAAATGAGTTTCCTTCGCAGGGTGGCTGGGCGCTCCCTTAGAGATAGGGTGAGAAGCACAGTCACTCGGGAGGAGCTCGGAGTAGAGCCGCTGCTGCTCCACATCGAGAGGAATCAGCTGAGGTGGCTCGGGCATCTTTTTCGGATGCCTCCTGGACGCCTCCCTGGGGAGGTGTTCCAGGCATGTCCCCCCGGGAGGAGGCCCCGGGGAAGACCCAGGACACGCTGGAGGGACTATGTCTCTCGGCTGGCCTGGGAACGCCTCAGTGTTCTTCCCGAGGAGCTGGCCGAGGTGTCTGGGGAAAGGGAAGTTTGGGCTTCCCTGCTTAGACTGCTGCCTCCGCGACCCGGTCCCGGATAAAGCGGAAGAAGACGAGACGAGACGAGACGAGACTTAAAATCCTTCTAGAAAACATTTCAGATTAGTTCATGGTAGCTAGCTGGCTAGCATTAACAGCAGAGATTAGAAACATTTTATAAATGTGACTTAAAATCCTTCTAGAAAACATTTCAGATTAGCTCATGGTAGCTAGCTGGTTAGCATTAACAACAGAGATTATAAACATATTAGTAAATGTGATTTAAAATCCTTCCAGAAAACATGTCAGATTAGCTCTTGGTAGTTAGCTGGTTAGCATTAACAGCAGAGATTATAAACATTCATGAATATGACTTAAAAACCTTCCAGAAAGCCTGTCAGGTTAGCTTTTGGTGACTAGCTGGCTAGCAGCAGAGAGATAAACATTCATGAATATGACTTAAAAATCCTTTCAAAAAGCCTGTCAGACTAGCTCATGGTAGCTAGCTGGCTAGCAATAACAGCAGAGATAATAAACATTTATAAATACGACTTGAAATCCTTCCAGAAAGCATGTCAGATTAGTTAATAGGCACTCTAGTGGTAGCAAACGTGGAAATTACAAGCATTTATGAATATGATTTAAAAATCCTTTTAGAAATTGAGTCAGGTTAGCTATTAGCAGCTAGCTGACTAGCTTTAAGGGCGTAAACACAGGAAGACACTAGATCATGGAATGTCTCTGGTCAACTGTAGCATTGACCAGCGAAATAACCATTGGTGATGCAAAGTGAGCGGGTACAGAGTTAAACTAATTTCAACTTTGAGGCAACCATCACTGGAAGCAAAGGATACCGTTGGCTGACAGACAATGCCAACATGGAGTTCCCCAAAATGTTTACCACAAGGAGACATGGACAACGAGCAAATCGCTTTATATGTGGACGTCCAATAGTAACCAACTGTCAGCTACAAAGCGATGGGCGACAAGCAAATAGCTTTAAATGTGTACACCCCTTTAGCTGCAGAGATTTGAGACATGTATCACATCTAAAATCCTGTCAGAAGCAGGTCAGGTTAGCTCATGGGAAGTAATTTAGTCCATCATATGGCCCCATATGGACAGTCGAAAGTCACACTTGGAAGATGGATCTGGACACTTACAGTTTTGCTATGACGGCTGAGGACTATTAGCATGAAAATTTTGGGACTGCAGTTGCCTTGAACAGTTTTGCACTCAAGTCTCCATCAATGTACAGTTGATAACTTCAACAAAACAGACTTCATGTTAAAACTAGAATGAATTTCCTGGTTACACAGTTATACTTTGTGACTATATAGGACACAGTTATAGAAGCGAGTTATTTATAATCATGCTACGGTATCTGTTATCACCCAGATGAGGCTGGGTTCCCTTTTGAGTCTGGTTCCTCTCAAGGTTTCTTCCTCATGTTGTCTGAGGGAGTTTTTCCTTGCCACCGTCGCCACAGGCTTGCTCATCAGGGATAAATATATTTATTCGGGATAAAATTAGCTCATGTTTCAAGTCTTTAATTTTCTGTAAAGCTGCTTTGTGACAATTTCTGTTGTTAAAGGAGCACTGAAGGCAAATTTTTTTATCATCAAAATTCTATTTATCTAATTTTATTAAATATAGGAATGCATTTTTGATAGCTATTTTGTCACTGCTATAGCAAGTTATGAGTGTTTGAAATATGCTATGCAATATATCAGTCCATATGTCAAAGCGATGGCCGTAAACGAGATCTGTTGAGACCTGTGTGAGACATCGTAGGACAGAAGTAAAAAGTACAGTGGAAATCAAAGTGACCAACATCTGCCGACATTGTCAAAAGATGTTCGATCTTTTGAATGCTGATGTAATCAAGCTGGAAGTTTTGTTTGTTTTGATAGCAATCAGGAAAGTTTGAAAAAAGTAGGCAGTAATCGTCATTTAAACTCATTTTTGTGCAATATTTCATTTGGAAAACAGTTTTCAAAACGGTGGCACTGACACTTCACATTTCGAAGTCTCGCACAAGCCTCGTGAAGATCGCGCGGATAAGCGACGCCTGCCGTGGACCAAACGAACTAAATTCAACATGGCTAAAAACCGAATAGGCCAATCAGTATAATATTTAATTGCAATTAGTTGCCAATACCACGGTGGTGTAGTGGTTAGCACTGTCGCCTCACAGCAAAAAGGGTCCTGGGTTTGAGCCCCCCACTGGCTGATGGGGGCCTTTCTGTGTGGAGTTTGCATGTTCTCCCTGTGGGTTTCCTCCGGGTGCTCCGGTTTCCCCCACAGTCCAAAGACATGCAGGTTAGGCTAATTGGTGGCTCTAAATTGACCGTAGGTGTGAATGTGAGTGTGAATGGTTGTTTATCTCTGTGTCAGCCCTGCGATAACCTGGCAACTTGTCCAGGGTGTACCCCACCTATCACCCATAGTCAGCTGGGATAGGCTCCAGCTTGCCCTCGACCCTGTAGAACAGGATAAAGCGGCTACAGATAATGGATGGATGGATGGATAGTTGCCAATACGAGTCACGATAAAAGGTTACTAAAATCGAAAACGTGATTGAATAACATGTCAATTAAGAAATAAAGCAAGTTTAAAAATGACTTCAGTTCTCCTTTAAAAACACTATACAAATAAACTTGACTTCACTTCACTTAACTAGTTTAGTGTTAGCAACGGAGATTACAATCATTTATGAATATGGCCTAAAAATCCTGTCAGAAATTTTGTCAGATTAGTTCATGGATGTGTGTGAATACCAACCAGTACTTAAGTTCCTTCCACTTAAATATTTAATTGAAGTATTAAATACTTAAATACTCGCCTTCTGGGGCGGCACGGTGGTGTAGTGGTTAGCGCTGTCGCCTCACAGAAAGAAGGTCCGGGTTCGAGCCCCGTGGCCGGCGAGGGCCTTTCTGTGCGGAGCTTGCATGTTCTCCCCGTGTCCGCGTGGGTTTCCTCCGGGTGCTCCGGTTTCCCCCACAGTCCAAAGACATGCAGGTTAGGTTAACTGGTGACTCTAAATTGACCGTAGGTGTGAATGTGAGTGTGAATGGTTGTCTGTGTCTATGTGTCAGCCCTGTGATGACCTGGCGACTTGTCCAGGGTGTACCCCGCCTTTCGCCCGTAGTCAGCTGGGATAGGCTCCAGCTTGCCTGCGATCCTGTAGAACAGGATAAAGCGACTAGAGATAATGAGATGAGATGAGACTCGCCTTCTGTGGGCTGTGATTTACTGACTTTATTGGGTAAAATTAGCTGCAACATTGAAAAATATCCCCTTGAGTTCACTGGAGGGGAAGGATAATACCATTAAATTGTTTGACCAGCCATTGTGGCAGGAAGCAGAAAGTCTAATTTACACAAGTGCAAAATAGTACTTTGTTCCAATCACCATAGATATCCTTGCAGCTGTTGATGTTTAAAAGTTCCTAATAGCATAAAACAGCCAGCACTAATGTACCCTTTCTTGTCTGTACCAACTCTTGTTTAAGTGAGGAACTTTCCTCTTAGCACGACAGTAACAATCATCTTGGCACCACACAGCTCTTCCCATAGCTGGATCCCACTTCAGTAACTTCTAATAAATAACACAACCAAGCAAAAGACCTTGGAATTATCTGATAAATGGTACAGGACTTTAAAGGCAGACTGCAGATATTCCATATGTTCTTTCTGCTGCGTTTACTGTTTTCCTTCAACTTGGGCTCGAAGGAGAGTAAAAACCATAAATACTTCCAGTCGCCCACAGTAAAGGTAAAGCCAGATCCAACCCAAAATTAAACATCCCTCACTTTTAGCCAGTTAAGCTTTTATAAATCCTTCACTATAAGTCGAGACAGTACCAAGAGTTACAGGAAGAAGGAATTACAGGAATAGATGGATTAAACTGTTGTAAGTGGCATCATTGGCAGTAACAACATGGTTTATTTGGACTCTAAAACTGGTAGAATTTCAGAACACATGAAAATAGTTATTAGATATGGATATGTAAAAATAAATGAGCTCTCTGGTTCCAGAACAAAATTGTTCAATAATGTTTAACAAAATAAACAGAGTGTAATCCAATTCAAAATTGAACATTACCCTTTTCCATTCTGCTCACTGAGAAAAATGCACATATACACCCACCATTATTGGCAATTCGTTCGCTTGATAGCATTACAGTTGTAGCACACAAATCCATGTAAAAGTACTTTGAATAAAACAGCACTGATATGAAACCTCTTCCAAAACGGCCTGGAGCTAGTTCGCCCTCCACAAGAGTTCAGTGAACATCTCGATATCCAGGATCAAAGGTAAGACAAATCTGTCATTACAATGCCGTCAGTCCATTCCATCTCCACTCACCAGTGTTGAAGCCTGTCATTTACAATTCCTACATGTTTCTGCCCATACCTCCATCATGATTACCAACAAGGCTAAAACATGGGACTGTGAAAGCTCATCTCAGGTCAAATATTTGCTTGCTTCAAAAGACACACAGATGACAAGTTGATTAATCATAGCTGATAGTAAAAAACAGGCGCTATGGTTATGAATTCACTTGACACTTGATAGTCTTTTGAACAACTGGAGTTTTTTCATCCATGTTGAATGTTTTAGCAGGTTAGGCATAAAATGAAACCAGTAAAGGAAGCGATTGGAGAACAGATAGCGGTCAATGAATAATTTCTCGATGAGTGAATTTGCATGAAATTATGCTGAAATTACTCATGCAAAAACATTTTTTGTATTCTTATATTAAATTCCTCTTACTTTTTTGAACGGTGGGCTTGTACAAGTGTGCTATGTCAGATTCAGCAAACGCTCCTAACGTCAGCTAAACATGTTAAAGACCCAGCACGCATTTATGAGAATTGTAAATTATCATAATTAATGCCCCAATATTACCATATAAGGCTATATGTCCTGCCCTATATGTCAGGAAGAGTTCATTCATAAAAATGGCATCAAAAACCAACAAGAAGGGCTTTACATATTCAGTGATTGAAGTCCTTGTTTTGGAGATTCAATTAACCTTAAATTACTGCATAATTACCTCGCCCGGGACGGAGTCCACCAGGGGGCGAGGTATTGTTTTCAGTGGGGTTTGTTTGTTTGTTTGTTTGTTTGTTTGTTTGTTTTTGTTATGGGAAAATGGCTGGACCAATCTTCATGAAACTTTCAGGATAGATGGGCATTGGTCTCAAATAGAACCTCTAGCATTTTGGGGGTCATCCAGTCAAGGTCAAGTTTTTTGTGGCTACTGCTTCATATAGAGGCGGCAGCCACTATGTCATCGTACTGTAAGAATGTAAGAGTGTAACAATAGTGTAGTATGGTGTGTTCTGATTGGCTGAGAGCGGCAGAGAATCAGAACCATGTTTATTGGCCAAGTATGTTCACACACAAGGTCAAAATCAAGGTCAAGGTCACCAGAAAGGTCAAAATCATTTATTTGCCATATTTTCCTTCATATTCATCATAAGTGCTACTGGGCAAGGTTTGTTTTGCCTGGCAACAATTGTTTAATTTGTTTTGCAGTCTGAGATATTCATACTTATACTGTACTCTTAAACAATAGCATCAAAAGCCAAGTTAAATGAATAATGTTCCTGTTAGGCTATATGAATACATTTAGAATTGTTATAATTTGAATTGTAGAGTTAAACAAGATAATGTCAACATTAAGTATATAAGATTTTCAAACTCGTCTAGTGGTTAGCACTGTCGCCTCACAGCAAGAAGGTCCTGGGTTCAAGCCCAGCGGCCAGCAAGGCTTGAGGCTGTGCGGAGTTTGCATGTTCTCCCCGTGTCTGCGTGGGCTTCCTCCGGGTGCTCCAGTTTCCCCCACAGTCCAAAGACATGCAGGTTAGGCTAATTGGTGGCTCTAAATTGACCGTAGGTGTGAATGTGAGTGTGAATGGTTGTCTGTGTCTATGTATCAGCCCTGCAATGACCTGGCGACTTGTCCAGGGTGTACCCCACCTCTCGCCCATAGTCAGCTGGGATAGGCTCCAGCTTGCCTGCAACCCTGTAGAACAGGATAAAGAGGCTACAGATAATGGATGGATGGATTTTCAAACTCAAAATTGCCTCAAAGTAATGAAATATACAAACTATTAGTGAGAAACATAGGTTTGGATAACAGCAGACTAACTGCACATGATTCCTATCACAGGTCTGGTCCACTTGTAAATTGTGTTCGTCCCAAAGAGAAAATTCAGAATACAAGAAAATTGGTGAATGCGGTAAGTTCTCTTAAATCACTCGTACAAGTCACTTAAGAATGAATCTGTTCAGACAAGTGAAACTTGCATGAGGTCCAATGTTTTTATATCAGAAATGAACCATTGGGCTCAAGGTGATGAACCCTGTCTCGTGAAAGATCTATTAGATCTGTCCCTTTGTCTCCGAGTCTGTACCAACAAAATAAAACAATCCCTGGCTAGATGATCAGATGGAACTGTAAGCCTGAGCTTTTTACAACACCACATGACATTTGAAGACATCTGAGGTAAGCAATGTCGATGAGTGTTAAAGGTTAAATCCTAATAATAAGACTACCAAAGTTGACTAAAAAGACTGGTATTTCTCACTTCAACCATAAACACATTGCTACTCCTCCTCCAGGCTCCATCTGGGCCTGAAATTAATTAGCAAAAGATGGAAAAGTGCGTATTTTTAAAAACAACACAGAGCCATAAAAATGTTAATAAACAACCGAAGCTATACCATCACTTTTTTTTGGCTTCAGTTTTCCAAAATCATTGCCTCGCTTCTTCATGTGCTGCCCACATGTGTCCTTCTACTTTTTCCACTTTCTGACCCTCAGATGTTCTGTGAGAGAACATTTGAAACAGTGCCACAACAGTTCGTGAGGAGAACAAAAGACGACCCAAAAAAATGACTAAGGAAGAACGCAGAGGAAATTCTTTGCTTACATTATTCAAAGCTCTTATTAATCAAAATCATACCCTTTTAAATCCACATACTCAACATCCAGCCAAACTGATCCCTGGAAATATGTTCCAGGAGTGCAAAAAAAAAAAGACAAACTAAATTTTTAGTCATCTGTTAACAGTTTCCCAATACCCACGACATGGCACTGACAAGAATATTGCGCATGGGGAACAGTAAAAATCTTACTTCGCGGTGATAAACGCAGTCATGCATTCCAGATCTGGACAATGCAAAGCTGATGCTTTTGAAACAGGGCCACAGCATTTTGGAGGACGGAATCTTGCTTAGAGTGTGAACAGCAATCAGTGTTTTCCTTCTGGTCCCACTTTCATTTGGTCCAGAAACAAATGGCCAAAGAGCCAGAGATGGCCCCTTCTGTTGGGAAGTCATGTTTTGCTTTGGTGTTGACTTGCATCATATTAAATACGCCTGAAAAACATTAAAAGCATGCACAGTCTCCCGTTGTTATCCTGGTAATATGCAGCAAGCTGGAAAATTTGTGTCTGTATCTTGAAACCTGGGGGGGGGGTGCTGATATGGGAGGGAAGACATGCACTGGATAAGTGGATCCATGGCACAGCATGCCACTGGCTGGGAATGAGGTTTCGGCAAAACTGTAGTGCAGATACTGAGAATTATGGTGAAAAGACAATGCGTGGCATAAGTGGTTAAAAGATACATCACATTAATTAAAGCTCTATCAGGGGAAACCGCCTAATGGTTCGCGACGCAGCTTTGGGCCCGAAAGGTTGCCAGTTCAATTCCCTATTCCAGCAGGAATGCCTGAAGTGTCCTTGAACAAGGCACCTGCTCCCTAGGCTGCTCTGGGTATGTTGTATGTCGCTCTGGATAAGAGCGTCTGCTAAATGCCTGTAACGTAAAGGTTTGCTTAATAGTCAAGACTTTGTATTTTAATTGGGTTATGGGCTAAACCCGGTACACTTTTCTGGCTACAAGCTTCAGAATCTTGAAGGCAACAATCTCAGTGGCTATCTGTTATGATCATGTGTGCACACATACACTCACCGGCCACCTTAATAGGAACTTGTTCTTGACTCTAAGATTCCTGTTCTTGGCTGCAGGAGTGGAACCCAATGTGGTCTTCTGCTGTTGCATGCCGAGATGCTTTTCTGCTCACCATGGTTGTAGAGAGTTGCTATGAGTTACTATATCCTTCCGGGCAGCTCGAACCAATCTGGTCATTTTCCTCTGACCTCTCTTATCAACAAGACGTTTCTACCCACAGAACTGTCGCTCACTCAGTGTTTTTTGTTTTTCGCACCTGTGTAAACTCTAGAGACTGCTGTGTGTGAAAACCCCAGGAGATCAGCAGTTTCTGAAATATTCAAACCAGTCCATCTGGCTCAAACCAACACCCATGCCACAGTGAAAGAAATTCACACTTTGAGATTACAATTTTTCTCATTCTGATGTTTGAAGTGAACATTAACTGAAGCTTTTGATTTGTATCTGTATGATTTTATGCCTTGTGCTGCTGTCAAGGGATCGGCTGATTAGAGAACTGCATCAAACAGCAAGTGGATGGGTGTTCCTAATAAAGTGATGAGTGAGTGTATATTCATGATATGAGTTTAATAAAAAAAGTTATTGAAGAAATTGCAGAACCATTTACTCACATATGTAATATGTCTTTTCAATCTGGTAAATTTCCAAACAACATGAAAATAGCTAAAGTTATACCTTTATATAAATGTGGAGATAGACACCATTACACAAATTACAGGCCAGTTTCTTTACTCTCTCAGTTCTCCAAGATCCTCGAAAAACTGTTCACAGCAAAACTAGACAACTTCATTGAAAAATATAAACTTTTAGCTGACAGTCAATACGGATTCCGGAAAGACAGATCAACAACCCTGGCATTAATGGAACTTATCGAGAAAATCACAAATGGTATAGACAATAAAAAACATGTTATGGGAATTTTCATAGATCTAAAGAAAGCATTTGATACAATAAATCACGACATTCTATTCAAAAAATTAGAGAGGTATGGTATCAGAGGGGTTGGTTTGGACTGGGTGAGGAGCTACTTAAGTAACAGGCAACAATTTGTAAAAATTGGAGATCACACATCTGAGTATTTGCCCATAACATGTGGAGTACCGCAAGGGTCTGTCTTAGGTCCTAAACTGTTTATATTGTACATTAATGATTTATGTAATGTATCAAGTATAATGAAATGCATATTATTTGCTGATGATACAAACATCTTTTGCGCCAGGGACAATGCACAGCAGCTTATGGAAACAATCACAACCGAAATGAATAAATTAAAAAGGTGGTTTAACGTAAACAAATTGTCATTGAATTTGAGTAAAACAAAGATTATGTTATTTGGAAAATATAAGTCGAACCCTCAAGTTGAATTGAAAATTGACAACATAACCATAGAAAGAGTGTATGAAATAAAATTTCTGGGTGTGATTGTTGATCATAAAGTCTGCTGGAAACCGCATATTAATCATGTTAAAGCAAAAATAGCAAAGATTACTGCAATTTTGGGGAAATCAAGACACATTCTGGACTATAAATCACTACATACTCTGTATAATGCACTCATACTTCCATATCTGAGCTACTGTGTGGAGATATGGGGTAATACCTACAAATCTAACCTGCAGCCGTTATGCACATTACAAAAAAGAGCAATAAGAATTGTCAATAATACGGGATATCTTGAGCATACAAACGCATTATTCGTAAAAGCACACACTCTGAAATTCACGGATCTGGTTAAACACAAGACTGCACAAATTATGTATAAAGCAAGACATGGCCTTCTTCCGGGTGAGGTACAAAATACGTTTATGGAAAGGCAGGGTGGGTATAACCTGAGAGGGGAAATGAATTTTAAGAGAGTAAATGTTAGAACAACTATGAAAAGTATGTGCATAACAGTCTGTGGGGTGAAATTATGGAATGGTCTGGAAAATGAACTCAAAAATAGCACCAACATAAAACTGTTTAAAAAATTATATAAACACATGTTAATAAAAATATATGAGAATGAGGACAGGCAGACTATATAGGTGATGATGAAATTGAGAGTAAGTCTGTGACTGGTCTTCTTGTATTTAGTGTATAGTTATAGGTATGTGTATATGTATGTACTGTATATATGTATTGTATGTGTGTCTATATGCATAACATAAGTATCTGTATATATGATTTGATTTGGTCGATATTATACCATGTCGGTATGTTTTGGTATGTTGGTATGTTTTCTTTTTTGTTTATTGCTTTTGTTTTCTTTTGTATATATAGTTTATTATGGTGGAAAGTGACATTTGATTAGCGGTGGTATAGAGGGTTAGGATTGGATAAGTTATTACTTCTTCCTAATCCTTTCTGAACATTGTTATGTTATTGCCTTGTGGCTACGCTATTCTGTTTGTTTATGACGATGTTCTGATTATTGCATTTTTTATTTAAATTTTTATTTGTATATCTTTCTTCTTTATTGTTCAGAATAAAGTAATCAATCAATCAATCAATCAATCAATCAATCAATCAATCAATCAATCAATCAATCAATAATTGAACAGTTAAGCAGCTCTTGGATGTGGTCAGAGAAGTAAAATGTACCAGACTCTAGTAGCTTTCTAGGCTCTCAAACAAACATAGTCTCTGAAAAAATGATCAATTTTTAAAAATGATTTTTTTTTTTTTTTGTCTAATGAAACCATCCTTCTGCAATAGTAATAGCATTGTCAAAGAAGAAGCCGTCGTTGTCGTCGTTTCCTTACTGAACACATTTCCTCACAGGTCCAGATGTGCACAGCTGGGCCAGCTTTAATCTTCTATAAACATCTGCACCAACTTTCATCTTAGTCTGTGTAGAAAGATTAGGAGCTGTACTTGGTGACAGTGAGAAAGAAACAGTCTTACTGTGTACTGTGAAATCTTCAAGACTTGTGAACTATATTTTATGAGGAAGATTACCTTACAGTTTTTGGTAAAGACCCAGATGTTTCTTCAAATGAGTTCCTCTGGGCTTCAATCTGTACATTCATACTGTAGCTAGTATATTTCTGTATAGTTTGGACTTCAAGTAGACAAGTAAAATATGTAGTGTGTAAGAAGGTCTGTCTGTGTGTGTGTGTGTGTGTGTGTGTGTGTGTGTGTGTGTGTGTGTGTGTGTGTGTGTGTGCACGCGTGCACTTAATTGTAGATGTTAAAGGAATACGACAGTGCCGTATGGCCTAATCTCCATCGCATCTCTACAATATGTGCAGTTACCACAGACAATCATTTTGACACTTGCATGTAAACAAGTTGCAAACAAAAAAGTAGTTTAACTGAAGCCCACTTACAATAATAGTTTAAAGGTTAGAGGGTTTAATTTTTTTTAACAAATGTATAAATTATTCAGCCAAAGGTATCTGGAAAATAAGCTCTAAAACTTTTCAGTTTGTCCTTTTAAAGATGGGTCTTAAAAAAAAAAAAAACTCCAGTGTCGTAAAAACTACATAAGCACAACTATGGTAAGACTTTCCATCATGTCGGTCTCATCCAAAACCTTTTTATTGTTAGTTTTAATGGCTGTATTTGAATTTGTTTTAATTCATGATGTGCTTTGATGAGAAATTTTTAACAACTGCCCTGAGACGTCTATTTTAAACAAGTTTCGAGGTGAACAGGTTTTCAGTTCTTTTCTCAGTATAAATTAGACTGAAGTTGCTGGAAATGAGCCCTTTAAAAGTAAAAGTCAGCTAAACCTTTTACCTTTCTTTCTGAATAACAAATATAGTGGTTCTGGCTTCATCTCAAAGACTCTTCCTTTGGCGATTTTAAGCCAAAAGCAAATCAGAGTGCTGTCAATGTCAATTATAACAAGAGACAAATCCTTGCCAAAGGGAATAGTCCATGGCTGTTGAGTGTGGACTTTAGCTCAAATGCCATCTATCACAAATAGAACAGAACCCCAATTTTCCTCCCACAAAATCGTGAAGCATTTGAAAAGACAGAGTATGACAGAGGAGCAAAAACATGGTTATTAAGACTTCTGGCTCATTAGGGTCCCAGAGATCCTAGAACTGAAAACACATGAAGAAACTCAGTTACCTGGCTCCACTTACTGGTATCTCATTAAAAAAAACAAGGTTAAGAGGATGCAGGAATAAGAAAATTAAAAAAGAGGAGGAAAATTGGCTGAAAAACAAAGGAAAGACAAATGTTGATTTAGAGAGAAGCACAAATAAAAGACCAACTGGGACACAAAAGATTGCTTTCATGCATACAGAGATAAGGGAGATAAAAAGCAGGAGACGAGGCAGAGAACAAGAGGGAGATGGAGAAAATCTCTCAAAATGAAAGAATGTTCCTTGTCTCCGAATCCTATCAAGCAGACTGCTGTGACCTATATAAGCTAAACCCTGCGTTCCTGCTTCTGTGGCCTTCTGTAAACACTGGCAGCCTTGTGAAAATCATATACAGCATCCAGATGAGAGCCAGAGATAAAGAACCTGTATTCCTGAACCCTCTGCTTTGCCCTTTCAGACTCCTTATCTGTAGACCATCACCCACCACCTGCATTCAGCATGTCCGCCTTTGACGGACAGCTTGTACCGCCCCCAAACCCGCTCGCCAGTTGGCAAACCAAAGGCCGCTTTTGTTTTCTTTCAGCTCAGGGATTGACGTCCACAGAAGGGGGCTGTCTAACAAGTCGAGCCCAGAGAGAGGGCCATGGAGCAAGGCAGAATGTCAACAATAAAAGCCCTCCTATAGAGACAGAAAGCAGGAGCGCGAGTCGAGGCCCAAGGATGAATAACCTCAAAGGGCTGCTCTATGCAAAAAGGAGTGAAAGTTCAGTTCATACATATACTTACATTTTCACACTGATTTCCTTCTCGAGTGGTTTGCTCCATTTGTTTCCAATTATCGAATCCCAAATGTACTTGAACACAGTGGAGATCAGATAAAAGCCATGCAGACAAATCAGATGACACGAACAGAAGTCTCGCCCTAAATTTGCCACACTCCTGACAGGAGCAACCGCTACTTTCACAGGATCCGCTACGTCTCACTGTTTACAAAGGAGATAAATATCTATTTCCAGGAAAACCAAGAGTCAGTCGAGGACAGTAAATCATCTCGGCTGATTTGTTCTCCGTTACAGTGGTATGCCAGTGGAGGCTACTAATCCCAATTTCATGCTAGTAAGTGACAACTTGCCTGGGCCACTTGTAGTTGGTCATATTAGTATTGTTCAGAAGGGAACCGTCAGGGCCTTCTAGGCATTCAGAAAAGGCCCAAACATATCAGTATTTCAAATGTTATATTTAATTTCTTTCATTATTTCATGATAATTATCATCTTCTAATTTTAATTTGGCCTCATTTTCTATCAAATTTGCTTCAGAAATGAAAGGGTTACTGTCCTGAAAACATTAAAATCAAGTTATCGGATGAGATTTTTTTGTTTGTTGTCTCTAGGCTGAGAAGAGTTTAGAGCTGGCTCACTCATTAGTTAGGACTTCATTGCCGGGACAGAAGGCCATGGCAATGTATGTTTATGTAGGAAGTGAAACATGAATTAACCAATCAGATATGGATGTATAGTGGGAGGGACCAAAGATTTATCGCTCTAGGCCATCTCGAAGGCCAACACGAGCTTAACTGCGAGTCAGCGCTGTCAGTGCAGCAGTGAAGTAACCTTTCAGCTGGTGTAACATTAATCAGTAGTGTTAGCGAATGCTAATAAAGCGGTCAAGCCAGTGCTATCAAGAGCAGGCTAACGACCAAGAACCTAAGATTTCTGTCTCCAGACTCTTCTTCCATACACAATCGCTACTGTATTTTTCACTCATGTGTTCATTTCCCTGTGTAATTTACTTCGTAACTTTTAAAATCAACATTGACACATAACGGAGTGACCTGGCAGCCTGCTGCTAATCCCTTGCAAAATCCTTTGCTCTGTTGCATTTTTGGTGTCTGGCTAAGTTTTGGCTGAGCTCAAGTCCCAGCTCTAATAGTAACGGTTTGCCACTGGTATTGTTTTGTTGTCACTTATGAGTGTGTACTGTCCAATGTTTACTTAAGTTCTCATGAGAAATGACAGTAGCCAAAAAGTAAGGCCTGCAGCCCGCAGATTTATATACATCTCTTTTGTTTCAAAATGTATTTAAATTTGATTTACATGTTACATGCTTGTCGGCCCTGTGATGACCTGGCGACTTGTCCAGGGTGTACCCCGCCTTTCGCCCGTAGTCAGCTGGGATAGGCTCCAGCTTGCCTGCGACCCTGTAGAACAGGATAAAGCGGCTAGAGATAATGAGATGAATGAGATGAGATGTTACATGCTTGACTTCATACCAGCTTAACTGGCATATTAACAAAGCAACCACAGTCAGTCGTTTGGATTTCTCACTTTATCGCATCATATTATTTCGACTCAAACATCACTTATTACATTGTTTGCTTTGTCACATGTGCATATACAACCCCAATTCCAAAAAAGTTGGGATGCTGTGCAAACTGTAAATAAAAACAGAATGCGATCATTTGCAAATCATGGAAACCCTATAATTCATTGAAAATAGTACAAAGACAACATATCAAATGTTGAAACTGAAAAATATATGCTCATTTTGAATTTGATGTCAGCAACACATTTCAAAAAAGTTGGGAGAGGGGCATGTTTACCACTCTGTTGCATCACCTCTACTTTTAACAACACTCTGTAAACGTTTGGGAACTGAGGAGACCAATTACTGCAGTTTTGAAAAAGAAATGTTGTCCAATTCTTGCCTGATATACAATTTCAGTTGCTCAACAGTTTGGGCTCTACTTTGTCGTATTTTGTGCTTCATAATGCACCAAATGTTTTAAATGGGAGACAGGTCTGGACTGCAGGCAGGCCAGTTTAGCACCCAGACTCTTTTACTACAGTGCCATGCAGTTTTAATGTGTAGAAAGAGGTTTGGCATTGTCTTGATGAAAGAAGGAAGGCCTTCCCTGGAAAAGATTTTGTCTGGATGGCAGCATGTTGCTCTGAAACGTGTATATATCATTCAGCATTAACGATGCCTTCCCAGATGTACAAGCTACCCATGTCATGTGCACTAATGCACCCTCATACCATCACAGATGCTGGCTTTTGAACTGTGCACTGATAACAAGCCAGATAGTCCCTCTCCTCTTTAGCCTGGAGGACGTGGTGTCCATGATTTCTAAAAAGAATTTCTACTTTTGATTTGTCAGACCTCGGGACAATTTTCCACTTCACCTCAGTTCATCATAAAAGAGCTCAGGTCCAGAGAAGGTGGTGTTGTTTCTGGATATTGTTTATATCTGGTTTTAACTTGCATTTGTGGATGCAGTAATGAACTGTTTTCACAGACGATGGTTTTCTGAAGTGTTCCTGAACCCATACAGCGATTTCCACGACAGACACGTCTGCTTTTAATGCAGTGTCGCCTGAGGGCCTGAAGATCACAGGCATCCAATGTCAGTTTTCAGCCTTGTCTCTTGCATACAGAGATTTCTCCAGATTCTCTGAATCTTTTAATGATATTATGTCCCAAAGATGATGTGATCCCCAAATTCTTTGCAATTTTACATTGAGGAACATTATTCTTAAATTGTTGCACTGTTTGCTCACACAGTCTTTCACAGAGCGGTGAACCCCTCCCCATCTTTACTTCTGAGAGACTCCGCCCCTCTGGGATGCTCTTTTTATACCCAATCATCTTACTGGCCTGTTATCAATTAACCTAATTAGGGTTTTTTTTAGCATTACACAACTTTTCAGTCTTTTGTTGCCCCGTCCCAACTTTTTTGAAATGTATTGCTGACATCAAACTCAAAATGAGCATATATATATTTTTTAAAATAACAATAAAATTTCTCGGTTTCAAAATTTGATATATTGTTTTTGTACTTTTTCAATGAAATATCGGGTTTCCATGAGTTGCAAATTATCGCATTCGGTTTTTATTTACAATTTACACAGTGTCCCAATTTTTATGGAACTGGGGATGTAGGAAATGCATGGTCACCTCTCACTTTGTCACTGTCAATTCTGGATCTCGATACAATACAAACATAGCTGTGCTACTGTTCAACAATACAGTTTAGAGTATTTCTCAAAATAATGTTTCCTTCACAATATTCACTCAAGTTGCAATTTCACTTGCTCCATTATGTTGACTAAACGCTTGTTTGACTGCAGTCTAGATTTAAATGTTCTCTGAGAGAAAGGCAAGACTGCAAAACTTAAAATCCTCAACCTCAATCATGACGCTGACGGCACCAGAGGTGTAACCTGAGCGGAGAGACTATAAAGAATGCCGCTTATAAATCACATCTGAGCTCCTGAGCTTTAAAATTATAATTGATATATATGTTATGCAACTATGAACTTTCCTGAACCTTGGTCCAGAGGGCGTGTGCCTCAGAAAATCTACAACTGCTGTAATGAGACTTCTCCAAAAGCATCTCTCTACATTTCAACACAAGCCCCTTTGTGAAACATTGGCCGCCAAGCTAAATGTGCCGAACCTTCACAGTAGTGCGTTCTCAAAGCACAGAGCAGGATTTACAGCAGGAGCTCAGGGTTCAGCTCCAAGCTTCATGAGTAAAAGCTTTGGCCGAGGGCTGCAGCATAGCAGCAGATCCCAACGACACATGTTAGGGGTGAGTTAATGAGGAGGATTGCGAATGGTGACGGCACCAGATGCATGGGTTACACTAGACAGGGGTGGTGCGGAGGTCCAGCTCTAATTTAATAGCTAGGAAAGGATCATATACTATAATATACTGCATCAACTTCTCTGCATGTGGTGGGGAAAAATGATGAGTTGAAAAAAAAAAAAGTTGTGTGTTGGGGTCCAGAACGAACATTTATACAAACTATGTAGTGAAAAAACATGGGCAGAAAAGGATTATCATTTGTATTGGTGTTTGTGCGTAATAAACTACAAATGCATTGTGAAATATCAAAAGTTCTCCATGTTTTTCTGTACGAGTTCATGGTTTACATAAAGTGGTCGCTTTCATCAAGCAAATACCAGCCACCTTAATCCCTCAGCCCCCTTTGGAGCATAAACAGAGGATATTCGCAGCAAAGTCGTATTTAGTCATGGAAAAGTCATTTATTTCGAACAAGAGGCCGACCAACTTCCTGCTAAGTCGTTTTAAATCCTATTAATCCCAGTCCATGTGTATTGCCATTATAACTCCAGAACTTTGTTATTTCAAAGTAAAAACCAACACTGGTGTGCTCGTTGTAGTTAAACGTGTTATCCTGTGATTGGATTCCTGTTTCAAGTAAACACACATGGACTTGACCCTTACTTAAGTGGTGTGAACTAACCGCTAAGTGCACTACACACCTGCTGTGCAGAAACACTTCATCACCACCCGTGGCACTGAGCGAAAATTCCTCTGTAGGCTTGAGTAAATCAGAACGAGTTAGAAAAGCAAAAGCAAATTGGCATTTCAACCTGCCTACTCCACTCGGAGGGCAGAGAAAAGAATTTAACCTCATACGAGTCATCCATTTTATGTGTCAATTTATTTTTAAAGGAGAACTGAAGGCAAATGTTTTTTATTATCAAAATTCTATTTTTCTCATTTTATTAAATATAGGAATGCATTTTTGAGAGCTATTTTGTCACTGCTATAGCAAGTTATGAGTGTTTGAAATATGCTATGTAATATATTAGTCTATATGTCAAAGCGATGGCCGTAAACGAGATTCGCTGAGACCTGTGCGAGACATCGTAGGACGGAAGTAAAATGTGTAGCGGAAATCAAAGTGACCGACGTCTGCCAACGTTGTCAAAAGCCGCGCATGCCCTCTTTCGAATGCTGACGTGATCAAGCTGGAAGTTTTTTTTGTTTTGATAGCAATCAGGAAAGTTTGAAAAAAGTAGGCAGTAATCGTCATTTAAACTCGTTTTTGTGCAATATTTCATTTGGAAAACAGTTTTCAAAATGGCGGCACCGACACCTGGCTGACGCTTCACAATTTGAAGTCTCGCACAAGTCTCGTGAAGATCGCGCGGATAAGCGACGCCTGCCGTGGACCAAACGAACTAAATTCAACACGGCTAAAAACCGAATAGGCCGATAAGTATAATATTTAATTGCAATTAGTTGCCAATACGAGTCACGATATAAGGTTACTAAAACTGAAAACATAATTGAATAACACGTTAATTAAGAAATAAAGCAAGTTTAAAAATGACTTCAGTTCTCCTTTAAGTAAGTCCACATCATAAGCAAAACCGGACAATAAGACAATAAGCAATACCGGACAATATGCAATATAATGTGCAATATCTTTCCTGCTGCGCCCCTCCTCTCTCTCTCCCCCCTTCCTCTCTTCTCCATATCTTATTCTTTTATATTTGTATATGTAAATACTTCATCTCATCTCATTATCTCTAGCCGCTTTATCCTTCTACAGGGTTGCAGGCAAGCTGGAGCCTATCCCAGCTGACTACGGGCGAAAGGCGGGGTACACCCTGGACAAGTCGCCAGGTCATCACAGGGCTGACACATAGACACAGACAACCATTCACATTCACACCTACGGTCAATTTAGAGTCACCAGTTAACCTAACCTGCATGTCTTTGGACTGTGGGGGAAACCGGAGCACCCGGAGGAAACCCACGCGGACACGGGGAGAACATGCAAACTCCACACAGAAAGGCCCTCGCCGGCCCCGGGGCTCGAACCCAGGACCTTCTTGCTGTGAGGCGACAGCGCTAACCACTACACCACCGTGCCGCCCTATGTAAATACTTAATTTATTTTAATTTATCTAGACGTTTTCTCTATTTCTTTTCTCTGTTTATCTGTAATGATGCTGCTGGAATCTTAATTTTCCTGAGGGAACCCACCTAAAGGAATCAATAAAGTTTTATCTAATCTAATCTAATCTAATCTAATCTAATCTAATCTAATCTAATCTAATCTAATCTAATCTAATCTAATCTAATCATGGTGTAAAAGGCTTTGCACAACACACCCTAGAGAAATGGAATCTTTTATTTCTCAGTGGCAAAGATGTCCAAATGGTATCTTATTCACGGCATTAGGGTGGGAGTTTTACTATTTTATAGCCGTGTCTGACAGGGCTAAAAATTAACTTCAGTGCTTGGTCGCCGCTCGGGCCCGTATCCCTGAATTCTTAGTGGCCCAGGCCAAAATAAAGTGGCCCTGAAATTTCCTCTAGTTGAATGCAAAAAAAATGAAAACAAATTTTACTTGAAAAACACCCCACAGTGTTTAATGTATGCCCCCAGAAACAGATTAATCAACATTAATTCTGTGTAATTGTTGTTTAGATATTGTAAATTTTTCAAACATTACACTACATTACAGTCATTTAGCTGACGTTTTTATTCAAAGCGACTAAGACCCCGTCCACACGTAGCCGGGTATCTGCTAAATCGAAGATATTTTTCTACGTTTTGGCCTGTCATCCACATGAAAACACATCAAAAACGAATATTTAAAAAAACTCCGGGCAAAGTGAAGATTTTTGAAAACTCCGTGTATGCCTTTTCGTGTAGACAGAGATAACCGGAGTTTTGCGTTTTAGAACGTCACAATCTGCGCCAAAAAAATGACAACAAATCTGCCCTGACGTCAAACGTGCGACCTTTGTTTACTGCAGAAGCCAGATTAAGCATGGACAAACAGTAATGGATCGGAGTAGTGCCTTGAAAGCGTTAATTATTGTGCAGGTGCTATTTACATGTTTAATTTTAGAAGCCCAACTACTGACAAGATTCCCAATCAACGTTTTCTTGCGTCTTTTGAAGTTTATACTCCAAAATTGTGTTTAGAAGCAATTCTGTCTCCGAGTCTGTCCAGACGAACGAGCTTGGCGCCATGTTTTATGTTTAGGCGGAAGTGACGCCAACAGAGGGCTATTCTGATGTGATTAGGGGGTAGGATTTGGGGAAATAATGCCATCTACAGGTTTGGAATGCTTATGAATGTGATTGAAAACGCAGATGTTCGGTTATGTGTGGAAGCGATTTTTTTCGAAGACGAGGTGGTGTGGATAAAACATTTTTATAAACGGAGGGGGGGAAAATGTTTGGTTTTAAAAATACCCGGCTACGTGTGTACATGGCCTAACAATAAGTGCATGTAGCCGAGGTCGCCAAGAGAATCCAAAAGCAACCAGTGCTGAAGTACTAGTGTAAACAAATAGCCTACAAATACCATCCAATACAATCTGGAATGATCAGGGTAGTTCAGAAGTTGAAGACGCTTGAAGAAATACATAGACAAGGAACTATTAAAGGACGATATGTTTATTATTTCCAAATATTGACAGCATTTGTATCTGCATTAAAATGGTTAGCCTATGCTTATCTGACTGAGCTTTTGTTTCCTGAGCCTATACAAGAGACATTACGGTACAGTGGGCTGGTAGAGTTCTATTAGATTAGATCTAGGTGCTTATGGTTAATATAGTTATAGTTATGGTATTTGGCTGATGCTTTTGTCCAAAGCAACTTACAATATATAAACACTACATTATTAGTAAACCAATACAATATCACATTGCTCTACTCTTACATAGCCTACCTTCCAGATGATAGCTGAGGATTTCCCTTTTTTTGCTCTGGCTAGGCTCAACCTCAGCCTTTAAGCAAACAACTCCCCCGCACATCTCATCTCATCTCTCATTATCTCTAGCCGCTTTATCCTTCTACAGGGTCGCAGGCAAGCTGGAGCCTATCCCAGCTGACTACAGGCGAAAGGCGGGGTACACCCTGGACAAGTCACCAGGTCATCACAGGGCTGACACATAGACACAGACAACCATTCACACTCACATTCACACCTACGCTCAATTTAGAGTCACCAGTTAACCTAACCTGCATGTCTTTGGACTGTGGGGGAAACCGGAGCACCCGGAGGAAACCCACGCGGACACGGCGAGAACATGCAAACTCCGCACAGAAAGGCCCTCGCCGGCCACGGGGCTTGAACCCAGGACCTTCTTGCTGTGAGGCGACAGCGCTAACCACTACACCACCGTGCCGCCCCACACATAATTTTGCCATTTTTTTTTACTATCTAGTTAATTGTACGCCTCCATGCTTTTGCCTTAGCTCCTCGCCATCAACGCCCTCAATAAGAATAAAATAATCTAACGTACGTGACATCGGGCCACAACTTCATGGCGTCTACCCATTCCATGAGGGTAGACGGATGGGGCACTTTGATCATATTATCCCCAGAGCACAGCAAAAAATCAGACCCGTGTAACCATCTTTTAGCCATCTTTGATCTTACCTATCTAGCAGTTAGCGTTAGCTACAGACATTAACACAGTGGAGCGGAAGAAAGATCCCGGCTTCCGCTATGATGCAACAATGAATCGTGGGAAAGATCAAAGTTCAGGAAAGTTGTGGATATCGTGGCATGATCTGAAAACTCAAAAATAGCTTTGAATTTTGCACTTTAGAACTCAACTTTTACTAGACTGCACAAACTTAGAGTTGAGGAAAGGAAAGCAAAGAAAAGACAGGTACTCCAAGGAAGGAACATTTTATTTCATTTTTATTGTAATTTTTTCGTACTTCTCAAATCACGGTCGATCAAACCTCAACTTTTAATGGCCCTGGTCAGTTTTTAATCGCCAGTGGCTACTGTGTGACCGCCAAGTTTTAACCCTGGTCTGAAAGCATTATGGGCTCCAACATCACACAATACACTGAAAAAGATATACCCTTGGGTTAGCACAAAAATCATGTACACTACATCAGGGGTTCTCAACCTTTTCTGCTTTGAGGCCCACCTATTCATACTTGTAACGAGTTGAGACCCATTAAAAAAGATCACCAATTATTTTGGCTCATCTATTCTATTAGAATCTAATAATCTATTGTAAAGTGTATTAATGGGATGCAACATCACTCCCTGTTACAGACGGGAGCCCAGGAATTAAATAAGTGCAATAAAAACAAACTGGTTTTAATTGTAGGTATTGTATTTAAAACTGTATGGACGTGCCAGAAGCCAACATAAAACCATGCATGCAGGGCATTCTCAGCCAAAAGGGATTAATGATCCAAAAGTGGAATCTGGTCCATTAACACAAGAACTTATTGCCATGTTTGTGTCCAGCAAACAAGCAAGACATTAAAGCCAAGACGTACACTCAAAAGAAGTGGACATAGAAACCACTCAATGGGATTAGATCCTTACACGCGAACAAAAAAGGATTTTTCCTATGAGTTGGAAAATTATCCATCTGTTGAGTTCCCCGACATCTCAAACTACCTGGTGCTGCAGACATCGTTCTACACGGACAAACAGATGAAAACCTGGAAGAGCATGGAGACGTACAACTTTTTATATGTGGCTGAGTTAAAGATCTGGGGATCAGGACACTACAAGATAGATGGCGGTAAACGGATCCAAGTGCAGGAAGAGTGTTTATTAGCAGCCGTGATATTTACAAAAGCAAAACAGAAAGCAGAAACATAAAGCAGAGTATTTAAACAGTGTTATAAACATGGTGAGAAACAAATGTGACAGTGATAATGATGACACTTCGCAAAGCCTACTTAAGCACGCAAAGGCGTGACTGGGTCCCAAACGCGCGCACAACGAGCTCCGTGAGCGTGCGCAGCCGCTTGAGCTGCGCCAGACTCAAGTGGGCAAAGGCATGACAGTCAAGTCACCTACTGAGTGACCACAACTTTTAGCTCACGTGTATAAGCGCCACCAAAATGCCTCATCTTCATCGATGACCCATTGCAAAGCATCACGAACTGTAGTGTGACCATAGCTTAATGAGGCGGATGTGACGTCGGATGCAACCCAGCAATTGTACCCGACTACGAGTTAAAAATTAACTTCAACTTGGAAAAAAATTCGCAGCCCACTAGATGGCGTTTCGCGGCCGCAAAGCACCATCTAGTGGGCCACGAATTTTTTTCCCCAAGTTGAAGTTAATTTTTTACTCGTAGTAAAAAATTAACTTCAACGTAAAAAAGTAGCACAAAATTTTGCCCAGTGGTTGAGAAACACTGCAGTACATGATACCCATAATGCCTTTGGAGATCTGCTAGGAAAAGGGAGTCGGACAACATATCAGACACAGGAATACAGTGCCTTTCCATTTATTCATCTTCAGTAACTGCTTTATGGGTTGTTTTACAATCAGGGTACGCAAGCTAAAAATCACATTGAACACTTATTATCTTCAATATCAAAAAGGCTTGACTAAATAAACTTGGTTGCTTATTGTAGCCCTGTGATAGCTCTATTTACCATGCAAAAAAAAATTTGGTGATAACGTTATTTTTGGTGAATGTATGGCAATATATGTCATATTTAGCAAAATTACTCGTGTCATTTAGAAAAAGTGCTTTTTTGACCACAGGTAGCTCCAAAAGGGATGCACTTAAATCATTCTTTATACCATAAAACACATATTTGGTTCCATATCATTGGAAACATAGTTAAGTTTTAATGTTGAATGCCAGTAAGTTTTCAGACTATTTTGATCAAATTAGTGTGTAACTGTGTCAAAAAAATGTCCTCTCCGAGACAGCTAATTTTTCAATATAAAATAACATATCTAAAATGATTATTTTCATCCTAAAATGTGGTCAAGATATTGGGACATAAATATTAGAGACAACTAATGGTCCTTTTCCACTACCCTTTTTCAGCTCGCTTCAGCCCGACACGGCTCGCGTTTCGACTACCAAAAACCAGCACGACTCAGCTCGTTTCAGCCCTGCTTAGCCCCTAAAACTCGCACCGTTTTGGAGTGGGGCTGAAGCGAGACAAAGCGAGCCGAGTGAGGCTGGGGGCGTGAGCAGACACTCCCCTGTGCACTGATTGGTGAGGAGGAGTGTCCTCACATGCCCCGCGAGCGCGCTGGGATCTGTAAACACCGCAAACCCGGAAGGAGAAGAATTACGAATTACGAGAATTTCTGAAGCCTTATGCGCCTCGCCTCATCTATACGCTCTTGCCAGTATCTGTCCGCGTTGTCGGTGACAACAAGCCACAGCACCAAGACCAGCAACACTAACGACTCCATGTCCTCCATGTTTATTGTTTACTATTCGGGTCGTGAGACTACCGCTTAAAAGATCACTGATGTCACTGTTTGCGCTGCTTAACGACATCACCTGACGTCCACCCACTTTCGCTAACTCCACCCAATGTGTCCACCCACTTCCAGCCAGCACGGTTCAGCACGGTTGTAGTCGAAATGCAGCTCCAACAGCCCCGCTCAGCCCGACTCAGCACGGCACGGCTCAGCCCGACTCAGCCGCGTTTGTAGTGGAAAAGCGGCATAACACAAAGCTTACAGCCTTATATTTAAAAGCACTATGGAAGTAGTGGATTCTGAATTGTCAAAAAAAAAAAAAAGTCCTCTCCGAGAATCACTTCATTTGTTTCTCCCAGCCCTGCTTAAAGCTACACTTCATCTTCTTTATCTTATAGCAGATTACACAAAACTACCATACACATATATCAAAAAATTACCTGAAATCTGTTCTTTAACCTGTCCTTCATTTAAAAACTGGTCAATCACATGGCATGATGCATGATTTACACACTTATTTTCACCTAGAGGCAATTTAAAGTAGCTAATTCACAGACTAAAACGTTTTAAAGGAAACTGGAGAAACCCCCACATGAACACTGGAAGAACCTCCAAAGCTTCAAACAGGCAAAAACCTAAACTGAAGATTGACCTGGGAACCTTAGAGCTGTGAAGTGACAAAGCTACCTGCTGAACCATGGTACCACCCAGGATTTTCTCTGAATGAAAATAAAAACACGCCAGAGGCTGCAATGAACTGGCATCTCATCCAGGGTGTATTTCCACCTTGTGCCCAGTGTTCTTGGGATAGTCTCCAAATCCACCAGGATAGAGAGGTTAGCGATGAATAACGAATGACTAAATGTCACAGGCCATATTCCAAGCACACAAACAATGTATGACGAGAGAGTATGTGGTTTCTGGGATTAGTCACAATGTTGTGTTTTCTTAGTTCAACATTACTGACAGACCACACGAGCATAATGAACATTCAATAAAGCCCCCATGCTCGCTCTCTCTCTCTCTCTCGCTCTCTCAGGGCTGAATGCGTATGGTGTGGCATGTCTCTGACTATCACATGTCCTCTCAAAGTAAGAAGGTAACTCATAACCGAAGATGGTGATTATAGGAGCCTAAATGCAGTTTGTTTGATGCTGAAGTGATTATCACTGAATAATTGAAGTTCATGTGTGAAGCAGTAATTTATGTTTATTTAGAAAGAAGAGGTAGGAATATGTACATGGTTTACAAGTGGATGTATTTATAATTCATATTTACAGTAACTCATCATTTGATATTTCGTCCTTAAAATGGGTGGATAATTTACAGTGGATATAAAAAGTGTACACACCCCGTTAAAATGATAGGTTTTCTGAGTTAAAAAAAAAAAAAAAGAGACCACACTAAATAATTTCAAAACTTTCCCCACCTTTAATGTGACTTATAACCTGTACAATTAAATTGAAAAACAAACAAATAAGCTTTGGGCGGCACGGTGGTGTAGTGGTTAGCGCTGTCGCCTCACAGCAAGAAGTTCCGGGTTCGAGCCCCGTGGCCGGCGAGGGCCTTTCTGTGAGGAGTTTGCGTGTTCTCCCCGTGTCCACGTGGGTTTCCTCCGGGTGCTCCGGTTTCCCCCACAGTCCAAAGACATGCAGGTTAGGTTAACTGGTGACTCTAAATTGAGCGTAGGTGTGAATGTGAGTGTGAATGGTTGTCTGTGTCTATGTGTCAGCCCTGTGATGACCTGGCGACTTGTCCAGGGTGTACCCCGCCTTTCGCCCGTAGTCAGCTGGGATAGGCTCCAGCTTGCCTGCGACCCTGTAGAACAGGATAAAGCGGCTAGAGATAATGAGATGAGATAAATATCTTTGGGGAAGAACATAAAAATATTTAAAAAATGTACAGTAAGCTGGTTGCATAAGTATGCACACCCTTAAACTAATACTTTGTTGAAGCACCTTTTAATTTAATTACAGCATTCAGTCTTTTTGGGTCGGAGTCTATCAACCTGCCACATCTAGACTTGGCAATATTTGCTCACTCTTTCTTGTAAAAGCGCCCTTTTTGAGTGGAAGTAAACTGGTTAATTTTACGTATGGTCCTGTAGTATTTAATTTTCTTTTTTGGATGTGGATAAAGATGAAGGGAGTTAGCAAAGCGTCAAGCTCAGGCTTCATACAATGGAAACCTGCAGTGATGCACCTCTCAAACGCAATCAGGAGGTCCGGGCCTACATTCCTCATTCTTCTACCTCCTGTGTGTTTCGAGTTTTTGAATCATTTATAGCAGTTACTGAATAACAAGCTGAGAGTTTAAGAAGATGAAGGGTCTTGTTCTGTGAATAGGAATTCCTTAAATGGTTGATATCTCCAGTCAGATCAAAACCACAGCATATTTCATTTCTTCTTCCTCGAATACTTCCAGCACGCTTGATCTCTTCATCTCAGCCTGTGCAGTATTATTGCACATGGTAATCAACTTACCTTATCAAGTCTGCAAAACAAAAAGCAGTCTGTATTAAATCACTAAATAAGAACTTCTTCATCTTTGTGACCCTATGCAGAGCAGGACAATACAATACAACCATAAAATCAGCGGGAGGGTCTCATACTTCTGCAGCAACTTCAGTCCTGTCTTGTTTTTATCACCAGAAACAGGGACACTTGAGAAAGTGCTGGGTTTACTTCGGTCATAAGCAGTCTTTGTTATCCATCACACTCTTAATCAAGCTAAATCATGAGTGTGTTGTCAGTCCGAGCAAAGACGCGTGGATTCCTTCAGGATTTACTCATTTTGGCAAAATGCACTGAATAGAAAAGAGCTTCTGGGTACAATTTCAACTTGAAAAACTAAAACGAATCCGAAAGAGAAAAGACTGAATTTTCTGATATGAAACCTGCCACCACATGTTCTCCATAACAGACCATGCAGCATTCTGGAGTGTGTTTGAAGCATGTACAGTACTGAGTTAAGATCTACGATGATGAATGAACTCTTGCAGTGCTTATTTATGTCTAGCCGGACTTGTACAAATACCGTACTGGTTAATTTAACACTGGGGATTATGAGGTGTGTGTGTGTGTGTGTGTGTGTGTGTGTGTGTGTGTGTGTGTGTGTGTGTGTGTATATGTCCAACAGAAATCTGGACTTATGGTCAGAATTGATTTGCATTAAACAGTAATCAAAAGCAATTTACGACTTAATGAATTCGACCTTCGATCAAACAATTAGCCTGCAACGTAGTGATCAAACTGTACAAAACGTGTCGCAATCAGATACGACTCAGAGTGCTGGCGCAAGAGAGAGCATTACAACAACAGAGCTTTTGTATCGTGCATGACGCTATCAAATATAAAAAAAGTAAATGATCCATAGCAGAAGGCTTCCTTTGTAATACTTTGGTCCAAAAGCAGTTAAGGATAAGAATAATGTTATTCTAATCCTCAGCACAAGCTGGATGACGGACAGAATGGCTGTGAAACCTCTCCATAAAGGATTATATTATTACTTACGGGCTTTAAACATGTACCATATCCTTAAATGGCACAACAAGAACGGAAAGCTGCCTCAACCTCCAGTGAGCACATGTAAAAACACTTTCAGCCGTGCCAATTAATTCCCAACCTGCTCTCCGATGGTATGCAAGGGGGTTAATAACTGTCAGCCTCCACAGGGCTCTTAATTAAATTCACAGGTGGGGAAAAAGGGAGAGCAAAGGAAGCGAAATCCAGCCATCTGTTAAAAGTAACACTAAAATCCTGGTTAAATCAGAAATGCAGATGGAGCGCCATCGGTGTGGAAAGCACGCAGTCCGCCTGCACAATATAGTAAATCGGGAAAAAGGCAAATTGAGACGGCATCTAATGACAGGAAAAGGATTGATCTTTATCTTTGAAAGACAATGATACCACCATGTCTTTGAGTGTGTGTGCTGCTTCCCAGCACTCACCTCCACTCAACCTTGCAGAGCTCTCTGCTTCAACTTCCTCTTTCTCCTATAGTTTCGGACACCCCGCAGATGCCTGAGGTCTTTGGTCTCAAGGCACCACCTCCGCTATGAATGGGGATTTGGCCCTTTGACAAGCCATCCTTCATCAAAACCTCTGCTCCCTCCACCCATCTGTCTGTAGATCGGTCACAGCCGCCATCCTTCTTTATTTGAAGGCAGCCCCCTTGAGCTCGTTCTCCCGGCCTGCCGTCATGCCAATCAAGCACTCTACTTAGATCCAGAGTTATTCTCATGGCTACGAAAAGGACACACAGGGTGCCTCTTTTCAAGACTGACCCCAGGACAGGCTAGGTTGGGTGAGAAAGGCCCGTACTCCCCTGGGTCAAGTGAAGACAAAGCCCTTATCTCACCACCTGAATGGTTTCTCTATCCATGGAAACTCGGAAATCTTGTATTCCTTCACTGCTTGGTCACTTTATGCAAGTATAACTCAAGTCGGTTTAAGTTTATACATTCAAATTTAAAAAAAAAAATTCACATTTTAAATCAGTGATCTGAACACTTGTACCGTATTTTCTGGACTATAAGCCGCTACTTTTTTCCTAGGTTTTGAACCATGCGGCTTATACAAAGGTGCGGCTATTCTGTGGATTTTTCTTCCACCGCTAGGGGCGCTCTAACCGGAAGTAGAATCAAAAATAAGATAGACGAAAAATCAATGCAAAGAAGAATTAGCAGATCTTTAGCAGATAGAACACGCACGACAAATTACTAACTGGTAATTATTTTCAAATCCAGCGAAGATGATTAAAGTGACTTGTGGTTTCAAACACAGGAGAAATGAAGGTAAATAAATACCGGTTATTTTCTCTTGGTTCTGTTCCGTTTTAATCAGCAAAGTTGCTGCCGTGTTAAAAGGCACTGTTCGGAAAGAATCTGTTCAGGTACATACATGTACATTTACAGTACAAAATCGTTCTGTACATGCAGTAAATATCTAATTTTTCAACATAGATATCTGCGGCTTATAGCCCGGTGCGGCTTGTATATCTTTTTTTTTTTTTTAAATAGAGCGGATGCGGCTTATATACAGGTGCGCTCTATAGTCCAGAAAATACGGTACTCAACACCAGTCATTCTGATTCCTTCATGTCCAAAGACAGCAAACAATGTAGTGGACCATCAGATGGACAAGTCAAGAAGGTAGCAGTGACTACAAATTTTAAAATAAATGAAGTCATGATCAAAAAGTAATTTCAGTGACACCATCTACCAGAATGTCAAGGACATAGTAGCTCATCTGGCCTGCCATCAAAACAACCATGATGACCAAAACATCAAACAGAACCGAAATGTGACAATGTGAGAGAGGACCAACCTCCACGACAAATTGTTTACAACAGGAAACTCAACAAAGGACTATATTTTGTTCCCCGAGGGAAGATCGACCCAAAACATCAATCAAAACTGAATTCGCATGATAAATGAGAGAGGAGATACAATTCTAGTCAGAAGAAAATGTGTTAAGTTGACCTAATTACTAATTTGTGAGCAAAAATTGACAATACAATGACCAGGAGTTGTGCAGAAGGTCGAGTTCTTTCAAATAAAACAATCAGAACTGAAATCCATTGAGAACTGAAGGAGGAGATATGATTTAACTGAAAATAAACAAAGTTGTAAACAAATTGCTTACAAGATGAAAATCAACAAACAAATGACCAACTGTTGTTCCTCAAGGGAAGATCTACCCAAAACATCGATCAGAACTGGAATCGGGTGAGAAATGAGAGAGGAGATACAATTCTAGTGAGAGGCCTGGAAAATTTGTTAATTTGGTCTAATTACTAACTTGTTAGCAAAAAATTTAACAAAACAACGACCGAGTTTTGTGCAGAGTGATGAGTTCTTTCAAACAAAAGAATCAGGACAGAAATCCATGGAGAACTGACGTAGGAGGTACGATTTAACTGGAGTTGTGGACGACGGACAACATACGCCATGCCATGGCAACAGGTCATGGCGTATGTTAATAAAACATGGGTTAACCAGATGAGTTAATAAACCAGATGAGTTAATAAAACATGGGTCGTCAACGAGAAGACCAAGCCAAGTATTTCTATGGGTCGAAACCGAGCATTTTAAAAACTTCTGTCGCAGAACCGATCTCATCTCATCTCATTATCTCTAGCCGCTTTATCCTTCTACAGGGTCGCAGGCAAGCTGGAGCCTATCCCAGCTGACTACGGGCGAAAGGCGGGGTACACCCTGGACAAGTCGCCAGGTCATCACAGGGCTGACACATAGACACAGACAACCATTCACACTCACATTCATACCTACGGTCAATTTAGAGTCACCAGTTAACCTAACCTGCATGTCTTTGGACTGTGGGGGAAACCGGAGCACCCGGAGGAAACCCACGCGGGCAGAACCGATCATTGTAGGAAAAAGAAGCCTTTGTCACATTCAAGCACAGAGTGAAATTTAACCCATCTGAAGCAGTGAAAACACACACCTACCCAGAGCAGTGGGCAGCTACACTACAGCACCCGGAGGTTAGGTGCCTTGCTCAAGGGCACTTCAGCCCAACCTCAGGCCATAGCTGCCCCATGTTAACCTAACCTGCATGTCTTTGGACTGTGGGGGAAACCAGAGCACCTGGAGGAAACCCATGCAGACACGGGGAGAACATGCAAACTCCACACAGAAAGGCCACCATCAGCCAGTGGGGGGCTCGAACCCAGGACCCATTTTGCTGTGAGGCAACAGTGCTAACCACTACACCACCATGCTGCCCAAAAAAGCCTACCATTCAGCAACACTAGTTTTCTAACTGAACCACTGCACCTTCTGTTGTGCCTTGCTGCAACCAATCACATGCATATGTAAATTGTTTACATAAAAGGTCAGCCCTGTGATGACCTGGCGACTTGTCCAGGGTGTACCCCGCCTCTTGCCCATAGTCAGCTGGGATAGGCTCCAGCTTGCCTGCGACCCTGTAGAACAGGATAAGCGGCTACAGATAATGGATGGATGGATGGATGGATTTACATAAAAGGAAGCTCATCAAGAACTCAGAGTTTTCACAGACTTTTGTAGATTTTTTTTCTTTCATTTTTCGTTCCCTTTCTGGTCTGAGTACGGAAGTAACGGCATGGCTTGCTTAAAAAAAAAAGGAGACGGCAAAACTCAACGCTTCAAGATGATTGGATGGAGAAATGAGTTTATTCTCTGCTCCAAATTAATAACAGATCTCATCTGTTCAAAGTCCATGGAGCTAGTCAAAAGCAGTAATGTGACGCGCCAGTGGAAAACAAAACAACCACTTTATACCGAGTTGTCTTATTTATAGCCATAAACGAATTGTTACTGGTTAAGCATTAACAGATAACTCCTGTCACCACTGGTCCTTCAAAAAAATTTTCAGATGAATCCTCCTGGTCTCAAATGTCTCACTTTAGATAATGAATATTCCATGTTGTCCTCATCTCCCCAACCAGGAACAGCTCCAAAGTCTCCATTGCCTCATGGCTTTTCAAGGCAATGGTGTTTTATAGGGCAGTTTATAGTCAGCTTTACACCACGGGCAATGAAATATATAAAAATCTTTCACCCAGTCCTCAAACCTTGTCCTCACATAAAACCTTGATTCTGTTTTAATAAATTCACTCCTTTCCCTTTTTGCTCTTTGCTCCTCATGGAATCTAGGTGCTTACTCACAAAAAGCCCCCAGAGTCTCGTCCAAGACTTCTGCTTTGATGGACCAAAAAAATAAAAATAAATAAATAAAAATCCTTAAATAAGTCTGACTCAAGTGCCAACTTTACTGTTCACTGCGAAAAAATCTGAACAATTTGAGAGAAGAGAAAGATCCAATAAGACTATCAGATAAACAACAAACCTCAAAGAAAAGTCTTGGAGCAAATTATCCACATCACCATCTAATGACAGTGGGAACCGGATTTCTGCTGCCTTGGTTTAATCTCTTAATGACGTTAGAGTTGTTTCAGAATCTCTACCAAGAAATACAGAGAGTTAAAGAAGAAAAGCAGATTTGATTTGTGAATTGAAGCCTTTTATAAACTTGGGACACAGGTTAGGTAGTATGTAACTAATTATCAGTTTGAGTACATTTCAGTTTTATTGTATACACAGTGGTGCTTGAAAGTTTGTGAACCCTTTAGAATTTTCTATATTTCTGCATCAATATGGCCCAAAACATCATCAGATTTTCACACAAGTCCTAAAAGTAGATAAAGAGAACCCAGTGAAACAAATGAGACAAGTTCTATTATTGAGGAAAATGATCCAATATTACATATCTCATCTCATCTCATCATCTCTAGCCGCTTTATCCTTCTACAGGGTCGCAGGCAAGCTGGAGCCTATCCCAGCTGACTACGGGCGAAAGGCGGGGTACACCCTGGACAAGTCGCCAGGTCTATTACATATCTGTGAGTGGCAAAAGTATGTGAACCTCTAGGATTAGCAGTTAATTTGAAGGTGAAATTAGAGTCAGATGTTTTCAATCAATGGGAATGACAATCAAGTGTGAGTGGGCACCCTGTTTTATTTAAAGAACAGGGATCTATCAAAGTCATGATACTTCACAACACATGTTTGTGGAAGTGTATCATGGCACAAACAAAGGAGATTTCTGAGGACCTCAGAAAAAGCGTTGTTGATGCTCATCAGGCTGCAAAAGGTTACAAAACCATCTCTAAAGAGTTTGGATTCCACCAATCCACAGTCAGACAGATTGTGTACAAATGGAGGGAAATTCAAGACCATTGTTACTTTCCCCAGGAGTGGTCGACCAACAAAGATCACTCCAAGAGCAAGGCGTGTAATATTCGGCGAGGTCACAAAGGACCCCAGGGTAACTTCTAAGCAACTGAAGGCCTCTCTCACATTGGCTAATGTTAATGTTCATGAGCCCATCATCAGGAGAACACTGAACAACAATGGTGTGCATGGCAGGGTTGCAAGGAGAAAGCCACTGCTCTCCAAAAAGAACATTGCTGCTCGTCTGCAGTTTGCTAAAGATCACATGGACAAGCCAAAAGGCTATTGGAAAAATGTTTGTGGACAGATGAGACCAAAATAGAACTTCTTGATTTAAATGAGAAGCGCTATGCTTGGAGAAAGGAAAACATTGCATTCCAGCATAAGAACCTTATCCCATCTGTGAAACATGGTGGTGGTAGCATCATGGTTTGGGCCTGTTTTGCTGCATCTGGGCCAGGATGGCTTGCCATCATTGATGGAACAATGAATTCTGAATTATACCAGCGAATTCTACCAGCTAAAATTCCTCCAAGCCGGTGTGCAGGACTGATCAACAGTTACCGGAAACGTTTAGTTGCAGTTATTGCTGCACAAGGGGGTCACACTAGATACTGAAAGCAAAGTTTCACATACTTTTGCCACTCACAGATATGTAATATTGGATCATTTTCCTCAATAAATAAATGGCCAAGTATAACATTTGTGTCTCATTTGTTTAATTTGGTTCTCTTTATCTACTTTTAGGACTTGTGTGAAAATCTGATGATGTTTTAGGTCATATTTATGCAGAAATACAGAAAATTCTAAAAGGTTCACAAACTTTCAAACACCACTGTATACTCATTCATAGGCATTTTCTTTATGTTGACCATTTTCTACATTGTAGAACAATACTGAAGACAAAAAAACACAACTCTGAAATAACATATGGAACATATATGGAATTATGTAGTAAAGAAAAAAGTGTTAGAAAACAAAATGTGTTTCATAGATTGGATTCTTCAAAGTAGCCACTGTTTGCCTTGATGACGCTTTGCACACTATTGGCATTATCTTAACCAGCTTCATGAGGTAGTCACCTGGAATGCTTTTCAATTAACAGCTGTGCCTCATCAAAAGTTAATGAGCGCAATTTCTTGCCTTCTTAATGCACTTCAGATCACACAGTAAATAGTAAACCAGAGCATCAGCGACGTAGTAGCTCACATGGCTGTAGCACAAGAAACCAGACTCATTTATAATTAGCTCAGTTGTTCTTCATGAGAACAATCAGAACAATTTGATCTTCCAAACAAAACAGTCAGAATCAAAATCCATTGAAAACTCAGGGAGGAGTATCAATTTTTGTGAATCGTGGAAGGACGACAGACGCCAAGTGATGGCAATAGCTCATCGCCCTACGGCCAGTGAGCTAATAATAATAAAAATACAATAAATAGCCCTATTCCACAACTGTAGTAATCCATCTAATGTCAAAAACCGCTCAACTAAATAAAGAGAAATGTCATCCATCATTACTTGAAGACATGAAGTGTCTTTTAATTAATAAAAAAAAGAAAAACCATTGAATTAGAAGGTGTGTGCAAACTTTTGACTGGTACATATAGCACTTTTAACAACCAACACTGTCACAAGGCAAATTTACACAATCTAGGACTAGATTTTGATTTCTAATGAGAGGACTGGAGTAGACAGCAGCTAAGAAAATGACCAGGAGAATACAGAAAGATCAAGCTGTTGGATAAGTACTGTATGTGTCAGAAAAGGACATGAGTCAAATCAATTCAGTGTATAACCAGAAGGGCACCTGGTACAGTGTATACTGCCACCAAGCCGCATATTTGGATTTGCATCAAAATCTAAAAATCAATTGTTGCTTTGCCCATGACCCACCTTTCATCAAAATTTCATCAAAATCCGTTCACTACTTTTTGAGGTACGTTGGGAACAGACAAACAAACTGAGGCGAAAACATAACCTCATCCAACAAACTTGCTGGAGGTAATCAGATATCGGGCAGTCAAAATGCATGTTCCAGAAGTCAATCTTTTGTTTTTATGTTTGGGGGTAACTAGACTTTAAAAAGCTCAAACTTCTTTTCTGGTTGAGATATGTGCCAAAAAGCAGAGTTTTCAGCACTACTATATACTCTATAGCAAAAGAAGATTTCACCATATGAACGGTTTTCCCATGGCACTCCACATACAGCCTCTGGATCCTCTCATTCTCATCCATCCATCATCTGTAGCCACTTATTCTGTACAGGGTCGCAGGCTAGCTGGAGCCTATCCCAGCTGACTATGGGTGAAAGGTGGGGTACACCCTGGACAAGTAGCCAGGTCATCACAGGGCTGACACATAGACACAGACAACCATTCACACTCACATTCACACCTACGGTCAATTTAGAGTCACCAGTTAACCTAACCTGCATGTCTTTGGACTGTGGGGGAAACCGGAGCACCCGGAGGAAACCCACGCAGACACGGGGAGAACATGCAAACTCCACACAGAAAGGCCCTCGTCAGCCGCTGGGCTCGAACCCAGAACCTTCTTGCTGTGAGGCAACAGTGCTAACCACTACACCACCATGCCGCCCCTCTCATTCTCAAAAGAAAAGCAAATGTGTATAAACTAAGAAGAATCATGGCCATATTTAAGGAAAGAAATATGTCAAAAATGAAAGACATTCCCTGCTATTGTAAAAGTCCAGTTCATCACTTTTAAGCTTCAGTCTACACAAACAATTTGGATATTTCAAAGGTTGAATGTTCTCTCACAATGAGAGCAAACTATTCAGACCTCACCGATGAATGAGTGCACACGGTTCAAAAAAAAAAGAAAAAAAAGTGAAACATGCTTCATATGAATTGTTTTTGGCAACACTTCCTCAAGGAGAGGTGAAAATGGGCTCTACCTTCCGAGAAATACATCTTCACAAGCCGCTCTTGCCAAACTATTCAGCCTTGTTATCTTTGCGCCCCCCTCCCCTTCCTAACACCCATTATTTCTGGACAATTTCTCAATATGGGAGCAGACCTACATCAAGAAACAACATCACCCACGCAGTCCAAACTGCTGCAACTTCAAACCTGCTATCCCCCGTAATTTGACGACTGATTATGTTTGTTTCAGTGAAGAATTCATCCATGTATTGTTTTCTTCCACTGGCAAAATGAGATGTCCGTTAAATATCTGTGCTTTATGCTTACGTAACTTGGCATCCCTCACTTCATGCTTATGAATCTGCCTTGGCCAAGCCTCCAGATGGAAAAATGTATAATCAACTAAAGGGAAAGCTGAAAGGCTGCAGTGTTGAATGCAAATTCCTGGTGACACTCGCAGCCGAGAAAACTTTCCATTTGCTTTGTGTCAGTTGCTGGAGGAGCTCAGAGAGAGATTTCTGCACCAATGAAGGCAAAGGAATCAGAAACAAATGGGATATTATCTTGTCATCGGTCAGATTTTACCAAGAGAAGGAAGAATGTACAACATGAAAATATGAAGTTATGTTTCGACTGGTGTTTACTCCACCCTCTTGTTCTTTTACAGCTATTTCTCTTGTGGCTTTTTAAATCAAAGTGAGCGAGGACTGTGGTTTTTCTAACTCATGTTGACTGTCTCAGACCAACATGGACTCCACTGATGCAGAGTTTTTCTGTTATTGCACATATCTCAGCACTCCATGAAACCCTGGCTAATTTCTTTCATGTAACAAAGCACCCAGGCAAGCCTGACGTCTGTCCAAGACCACCTTGAAGACGTGAAACCGTGTACGCCAACGTGCTCCATATCCACTGTGAGGAAACCAAAAAGACAAGCAGATTACACAGTGGTTTTCTATTTTGTAGGAAAGAAATTTCTCAACACATATAATAAGTGCTGAAAGATGTAAAATTGAGCTGTTGGGAATGGATTAATGTCATAATATTTACAAAAGAATCGATTATAGGAGATAACCTTAACTGTTCTGTAGTACATGTTAAAAAAATGTATGTCTGTTCAGAAATATGTCTGTGAAGGTTCTCAGTCATCCAGGTCATAGTAAACCATAGGTGCTAAAGAAGGCAATTGAACTTGCTTGAAATTCTTGAAGACATTTCACCTCTCATCCAAAAGGCTTCTTCAGTTCTGTCTGACTAGTCGGGAGTTTCAGATATTTATCCTCTAGTGGACCAAAAACAAACCTCAGGGGAGTTGTTGAGGTCACATGGGTCATTGAGTTATCCTGTAGGTGTAGGTCACTGGGGGCCGGGTGTGAACAGTCAGTGCGTTTACATGCACATCCAAATCGAGCTACTGTCGGTAATCGAGCTAAGAGTCCCAGCAGGGGTGCCAGAGAAATCCAATCCTACATGCACACAAGGAAATCGAGCTATTGTGTGAGGTACATTTTGCACCCGAGCCACAGGTGGCGCTACACGCCCCATCGTGTTGGTACACTTCCGGTTGTCGTCATGAAGAAGAGCTATTCAAGAGTATAAACAAAGTTATCAGTTCCGTGTTCACAAGAAGAACGACGACGAGGACAGCAACATTGATATATATATATATATATATATATATATATATATATATATATATATATTCAACTCCTTAAGCTGAATGAGCATGAACTCTATCTCCTCATTGCTCCAGAAGGGCACGTTTCTACTACTGTTGTCATGCCGACAGAGGCTGTTGTGTTTCCCACTTGTGGTCTCGTCACTCGTCACTTCCGGAAGGGGCAGTGCTGAAGTAAGTAGCTTGACTACGTAGCTCGATAGGGTTTATATGCACTAAGTAGCTCGGCTACAATCGCATAATCTAGGTCACGTAGCTCGATTACGAGAAATCCAGTTCGGTTCGATTTCAGCTGAGCTAAGGTGTTTCCATGGCATTTAGAACTTCGATTTCAGTCGAGCTACGGCAGAAATTCGATTTTCTCTATGTGCATGTAAACGCATGTAAACCTTCTCCAGCAGATAAACACACCTGGCTGTGATGTTCATGTTCTCACTGAGTTTAAGCGCCTGAAGGAGGTAAATAAGTTGAAATGTGCAAATAAACCTCAGTGCGGCTCAGCGCTTCCTCCTGCGCTCCAAATCACTCCACCCTGAACAGCGAGTGCCCTCTGGAGGGTGCGCACTCCAGCCCTGCGCAGCTCACAGAGTGCGCGAGTGAAGCGCAAGAGCAGTGATTCGGGACTGAGCCGCTGTGTGTGTGATCCCAACGCCAGCGAATCAGGAAGGTAGATGTCACAGTGACATTGTCCAATGACGACGTCAGCTAGAGCTCAGCACAGCGTTTCCTCGTTCGTCAATGTTTACACAGCACCGGATCAGATACGAATTGAGTTGAATACGTGGGCCCTGGCGGATTCAAGTTGTTCCGCCTGTGGAGTCGTTTCCCGGCGTTTTAATGTAGACGGACAGTGCATCCGCGACGAAAACGAGACGGATACGGTCTAATGTAAACACCACCTGAGACACCACTTATCAGCCACCGACAATGCAGTCCTTGGCACATGTCCCAGAAAACTGAATACACATCCACACCAAGACTCAGCTGACTTCAATGACTCACACGATGGCAGAGAGAGCCAACGACCCACAGATCACCCTAACGACACTCTAGGATGCTAACACCGTTCACTCCTGGCCACCAGTGACCTGCACCTACAGGATGACTCAACGACCCAGGTGACCTCAACGACTCTCCTTAGGGTTACTTTTGATCCACTAGAGGATAAATACCTGGAACTCCCCACCAGTCAGACAGAACTGAAGAAGCCTGTCGGATGAGAGGTGAAACGTCTTCAAGAATTTCAAGCAAGTCCAGTTGCCTTCTTTAGCACCTATGGTCTGTTCAGACATTGCAAAAAATGCAACACTAAGGCTACGTTTACATTAGACCGTATCTGTCTCGTTTTCTTCGCGGATGCACTGTCCATTTACATTAAACCGCCTGGAAACGCCGGGAAATGGGAATCCGCCAGCGTCCACGTATTCAATCCAGATCGTGTCAGCTCCGGTGCTGTGTAAACATTCAGAATACGCGGATACGCTGTGCTGAGCTCTAGCTGGCGTCTCATTGGACAACGTCACTGTGACATCCACCTTCCTGATTTGCTGGCGTTGGTCATGTGACGCGACTGCTGAAAAACGGCGCGGACTTCCGCCTTGTATCACCTTTCATTAAAGAGTATAAAAGTATGAAAATACTGCAAATACTGATGCAAATACTGCCCATTGTGTAGTTATGATTGTCTTTACGCTTGCCATCCTTCCACTTGCAAGTAGTAAGTGATATGCGCTGGGATCACACACACAGCGGCTCAGTCCCGAATCGTGGCTTGTGCACTTCACTCGCGCGCTGTGTGAGCTGCGCAGGGCCAGAGTGCGCACCCTCCAGAGGGCACTCGCTGTTCAAGGTGGAGTGATTTGGAGCGCAGGATGCCTGCGGAGCCGAGCGTATCCGTGTATTGGTGTTGCTGTGTGCACGTGAATCATGTATTGGTGTTGCTGTGTGCACACTAATCATTTTAAAAACGTTAATCTGATGATCCGCTGATACGGTCTAATGTAAACATGGGCTAAATCCTCTGTTGTGAGTGTAAACCCATAAAAACACAGAATAGGTTCAGTTCAGGTCAGGGTTGAGGTGGGTCTGAAGGTTATCCTGGGCACAAGACTGGAATACACCCCGGATTGGACACCGTTCCACCATAAAGCACCATGCGTATATACACACACACACACACACACGCTTAATCACATCAAGGGTCTATCAAAGCCAATCCATTTATTGCCATGCTTCTGGGAGATGTGAGGAAACTGGAATACCTAAAGGAAACCCTACAAGGACACGCAGAGAACGTGTGAAACTCCGGATCAAACTGGGGACTCTGGAGCTTTGAGGCACTACCCGCTGCGTCACCATGCCACCCACATCAAACTGGACCATTTGAAATTAACGACTAACATGAAACAATTTTGCAGTCAAATCCAGGGCTTTCCCCAAAGTACAGATATGCGGTGCTCTGCTGCACTGTATGATGTCAGCACTGCACTGTCACTTGCACACACCCCCAAAAAAATCAATACCATAAATTGAACAATGCAGAGTACTATCCGCACCTAAATATCTCCTATTCCCCTCTGAAAATGAGTAATAACTATAGAAATAGGAAGATATTGTAATATATAGGTCTAGACTATCCTGGTACTCAACCCAGAAGTGAAAAAGGGTTTTGCTGCATGCACTGACTGCCATTCACAACCAGACATATAACCACGTTCGAAACGCTGGTTGCTAGATGGTGCTGTTGCGTGCTTTGACCTTGATTCTGTTCCTGGCATCCTGCAATTGGAAAATGAAGACGTGGGCTACGAAGTGTTTTCATTTCAAATCTAATTTTGCCCTTTAAATTTTGCCCCTTGCATATATGACAAGATAAACAAGAAGACAGAGTCATCTATATCCCCCGCCTTATATAACAACTATATACCAAGTTTCAATATATTATTTGTCACATTTTTCAAGTTCTGCTGCAGGAAACCAACCCTACCTCTTGACACTGACCTCAGCAGCCCATGGCATAAACCCACCAGACCTTTGGTCCAGCTGAGCTAAAAATTCAAATCTCACATTTCTTAGTATCAAAAGGCACATTATACATTACTTAATCAACACATATACCAACTTTCAAGACCATACCACTCATAGTTTTCAAGTTCTGCTCAAGAAACAAAACCTACCCCAAGACTAACCTGAGAGACTAAGTCTGAAATTGTTTCCATGGAAACATGGAAAATTAAAATTTCTTAAATTTCTTAGTATGAAAAGGTACATCTACATCACCTTGTTAACGTGTATACCAAGTTTCAAATCCGTATCATGAGTAGTTTTGGATTTATGCTCCGGAAACTAACACTGCTCTTAGAAACTAAGTCAAAATATATATTTTTATGTAAAAATTTGAAAAATACTTTTTTTTCAAAAATTCTAACTAGTAAAAGGCACCAGTTCACATGTTGCTTGATATGTATACAAAGTTTCATGAATATATCTTCAGTAGTTTTAAAGATATGGCCCAGAAATGAAAACGTGACCGGACGGACAGCCGGAAGGACAGAACCCATTTCTATATCCCCCGCCAAACTTAGTTTGGGTGGGGGATAATAAAATAGGTACCCTATGGGTACTTGTGGCTACTGCGTATAAATAAAATTGTTTTCTGATCCCATGTCCATACAGTAAATGAGGCGGTAGCCACAAAAATGAAGTGTTATCCAAAAATGAACAATTTAAAAATCACAGAAGTAAAATATACCAAGTGTCTGTGCTTTATATTATTCTACTCTTAGCTCTTACAGTTTTCTAAACTGAAACCTCTGAACCGAGGCTGACATACATACACTGTCACCATGACAGAAACTCTTATTTCCCGGAAAAGGCCCGGCGCTAGAGCTCAGTGGTCTCGATACTCTTTTCAACAACTTCCTGTAACAACTCGGAAGTGCGTCACATCTCGATCACACATGGGACCACTGGCCGAAGAAGGCGAGGAAAGGGGGGACAACCTGGAGTAGATTTTAAAGTAGGAACGCACTTTCCCTCGGTAATAAGCATAAACATGTCTGAAAGCGATTTCTTTAGTCTAGTCTGTTTATTTCAAATGGTGAACCGAATTGTATACGCTCACCGGCCATTTTAATAGGAACACCTGTATGCGTATGCGCAGTGTGCTATTGTTACACTCATTCTTACAACATGATGACATACAGTAGTGGCTCCTACCTCTATATGAGACAGTAGCCACAAAAACAGCAAATTAAATAATGCTGAATTGTGCTTAAATCAGCCCTAGATGCCACGAGAATGCACCATTTGAAGTCTCTAATTTCAAAATTTTCCATGGAAGCATGACTCCGGACCCCCCCCCAGCAGCCTTCGGGGCCCTCCAGGCCGGGCTAGCCCTTACGGGCTGAGCTCTGCATCAGTAACACCGCTCCAATTTTTATTTTCCTGGGGAAAGCCCTGAAATAAAAACCAACATCCGACTCAGTAAGTAAAGCTTGCCACGTTTAAATGTGCCGACTCAAAATCCAACAGAGTTGAGTTAGTTTGCTGAAAATACCATCATTTAGATTTTTATCTTGAGCGTTAGTCACTACATCTGCTGTTCTTTTCAGGTGAAATATCACTTTCAAGCTGCAATTTAGCCCCCTGCCCAAAGTTCTTTCAACTACAACTTACCAGACAATTAATAAAATAGTGTGTTGAGTCACATGCATCACCGTGCAAATAACGGGACTGTAAAATAGATCGTCATGACCCTACCGATTCGTAATACCTTAATTAAAGCCTACAGACCTGTAATTATTTCATCTGTGGAAATTGTTACTGCAGATTTGGTGATTTTTGGCTTTCCATGTTTCCGATGTCTATGTGGTTTGAACCCACAACCTTCAAATTCACTCTCTTTCCTATCATTTTTAAGACTGTTGATGAAAACCTTGCTTAGTCCTGATCAAAACCATAGAATACTAAAAAGTTCACAGACTTGAAACGGTTCTCATTTTACTTGTCATCAATGGCAGTAAATTCAGATCCATCCACAGAAGACCATAAAATAAAAGCAGCAGCTTGGTAATATATGACCATATAAGACTCCATTATACACAGAACGCTGTATTTTACAGTCTAACAGATGATAGATGATATCTAATCATTTACACAAAGTACTGCACATCAGTGCTTCAAAGGAGAAACGTTTTAGCATGTGGTTTATGGAACAACAGAATTTCATTGTATAAAAAAAATATTCGGCGGCACGGTGGTGTAGTGGTTAGCGCTGTCGCCTCACAGCAAGAAGGTCCGGGTTCGAGCCCCGTGGCCGGCGAGGGCCTTTCTGTGCGGAGTTTGCATGTTCTCCCCGTGTCCGCGTGGGTTTCCTCCGGGTGCTCCGGTTTCCCCCACAGTCCAAAGACATGCAGGTTAGGTTAACTGGTGACTCTAAATTGACCGTAGGTGTGAATGTGAGTGTGAATGGTTGTCTGTGTCTATGTGTCAGCCCTGTGATGACCTGGCGACTTGTCCAGGGTGTACCCCGCCTTTCGCCCGTAGTCAGCTGGGATAGGCTCCAGCTTGCCTGCGACCCTGTAGAACAGGATAAAGCGGCTAGAGATAATGAGATGAAATGAGAAAAAAATATTCTGGGGTTAAATACATGGCGATGTTACAGGTCAAGAACTGTAGGTCAGGTTGAATTTTTTGACCTCGGTTAGAATTTTTAACCCAGTTCATAATTTGCTACTCATATTAAGGAGACTTACTATATCTAGGGTTAGGGTTTGGGAAGACTTTGTATTTTAAACTACCTGATGATGTGATAAGACTGGACTCATTAATCTCATCTCATCTCATTATCTCTAGCCGCTTTATCCTTCTACAGGGTCGCAGGCAAGCTGGAGCCTATCCCAGCTGACTACGGGCGAAAGGCGGGGTACACCCTGGACAAGTCGCCAGGTCATCACAGGGCTGACACATAGACACAGACAACCATTCACACTCACATTCACACCTACGGTCAATTTTTAGAGTCACCAGTTAACCTAACCTGCATGTCTTTGGACTGTGGGGGAAACCGGAGCACCCGGAGGAAACCCACGCGGACACGGGGAGAACATGCAAACTCCACACAGAAAGGCCCTCGCCGGCCACGGGGCTCAAACCCGGACCTTCTTGCTGTGAGGCGACAGCGCTAACCACTACACCACCGTGCCGCCCCGGACTCATTAATAAAATTCAAAATATACATCATTGCTTCCATTGAAATTGTTGCTGGTCTAGTAGTTAAGGTGTTGTGTTAAGAATCAGAAGGTTCTGAGTTTGAATCCTGGTCAAGTATGAAAAAAGATATGTTAAAAAAGTTTGAATAGGTAGACAGACAGACATGCGGTAATACTAGGCAGGTGCAGACAGAGAGGAAGTGGATGGAAGAAAGAGAGACAGAAGAAGTGATAGAAAATCCAGGCCTCAATGTTAACTTTTGACACCTTAAATGGCCTCAAAAAATCCCCCCCGAATTTCCTTTTGCCCTAAAATTTCGGCAAGTTTTTAAGTACACAGTTCAAGGCAATACTGATATGTTTTCTAGGAGTATAATTGAGTTATTTAGACAAAAGTACATGTTTTTAAAAACAAATTTAAAAAAAAAAACATTTATTTCTGCAACAGAAGAGCAAGACAAGCCCTGAAAACATGAAACATAAATCAATATCATATATGTAAGACTAACGTACAGTACTAGTACGTAATATGTCTTTTTATATAGAGGTTAGGACACAAAACACACTTTGTTTTGCCAATAACAATGACGAGCAATATTGTAAAGAAGAATTATAAAACTAAAAACATTATAAAACAGGAGTTTGTACTGCCGTACTGTATTATCGTTCAGTTTGCTGTTGCATTTAGGTGGAAATTAAACAACCTTTATAGTGTGGTTTACTATCTGAGACACAAAAGCATGTCTTAGCATTCATTGAATATACTTACCACTAGCTTTTTTACATATACATGTGGACGTCCTGAAGTCAACCTGGGAAAATGTAGAGGGCACCAGCGACCACTCGTAGTGATGAAAAGCACAAATGTGCACGCGTGCCTGAAGCGAGCCAATCAGAATCACCGTTACAAATCGGGAAGAAAAAAAAAAACAGCGATCACAGGGGAGGCGAGGATGCTGGTTAATACGTCTTGTTTTTCGTAATGTACTCGCTTGAAAATAATTTTTGTGCTTAAAGAAGCCGACCATAGGTGTGCCCGAACGGGCCTAATTCACTAAAATATTTCTGCCCGAGCGTCTTGGTCGGGCAAATCAGGCAATGCCTGGCGTTGAGGCTTGAAATTCCCTTTAAGAATCTTAAATAATCCAAAATTTTACCATGGTTGGAAATTATGAACAGGGTTAAAAATTTTAACTCAGGTAAAAAAAAAAACTAGGTTCCAGACCTTCTTCCATTTCAATTTTTTTCCAACTTTCCACATTTTATATATTAATTTTTCTTCACTAACTGCCTGCATTGTGACGACAGAAAGCATGACCGAGAGAGCATTAGCGTAGAGAATAGGAAGCCGTCTAAAAAACAGTTTTCAAACCTCAGTGTCTCAGGTTTTACTTTGACAAATTGATTTACACACTTTTCCAAGTCTGAAAACGATCGCCTTGAAATTTAATACTTGTTGCTGATTTGCACAAGAGCTCTAATATCAATAAAGTCAGACTGAATACTAAACATCAAGCAGCCATATTATTTAAAATGTCATTCTACAACTCAATATAAACCCTTGCCAAAAATACTCGACAATTTCATTAATAAGATTATAAATACAGCCAAATTTCCAAGACACTGGAAATGAAAACACCCAATATTCTATGGGCCAGTTGAGAGCAAACAATAACAAGGGCCTCGTCTTGATAGGTTCTGTGTTTAGACATGTGATAAAACAGCAATGAATCACACATTTGCCTCCCATTTGAAATCAACGGTCCAGCCACACGCACACACACACACACACACACACACAGTCAGAAATAACAACATGGAGTTCTCTACAGGCTATGCATTGTGCAAACTGGATCTTCGAGCAGGCCAGCTATGCTGTCTCAGTATTACAATTATACAACCCAGCAGCATGCACATAAACAGATGTTAATCTCCTTAACGTAGTATAATAAATAGTCACCATAGTTCCATTAAATAAGGATTAACTTCACAATGGGTCAAATGTAGACTGGGAGTAAGTGGCTTTGCAGAACAGCTGTTACTTGAGGGAACGTTTCTAGCTAAAATGTCACTGATAGTAAAATCAGGTTGGCTTTGAGAAATGAGTTATTGAGTTTCCAGATGAATAAGAAAGTAGAGGGAAATAAATTAAAACATCATTATTGTCTATTTAAAAAATGGCAGGAACAATGGAGGAAAAAAAAGAATGGCTTAAAATCTGAACATGGGGAAGCCATGGCCTAATGGTTGGAGAAGCAGCTTTAGGACCAAAAGGTTGCTGGTTTGATTCCCTGGACCAGCAGGAATGGCTGAAATACCCTTGAGCAAGGCACCTAACCCCTCCCCAGGCTGCTCTGGGTGTGTTGTATGTTGCTCTGGATAAGAGCGTCTGCTAAATGTCTGTAATGTAATGAACAAGTGCAACCTTTCAAACGTGAAGCCAATACATGAAGAAAATGTTGACGTAGACTCGCCTAGTTTATTTGCTAACTATCAGAATGATCAATTATGAGAAAGGTATGATGATTTTGAATAAATAAATAAATAAATAATCGGCATGACCTTCCACGAGTAACAGCACCAAAGGAAAAAAAATTCTGCTGGATTCAGATGAACATTACTAACTATAAGGCCTTACAGAAGTGCCAACATGGCTAACAATAAAATCTTAGCAGGCAGAGAGGAGAAACAGAACTTTACCACAAAAACCCTAGCGTGTGTCAAGGCGAGGCCATTTTTTATTTTTCAGATGCGCGCCAAGCAACTGCAAGAAAACAAAGACAAATGTCTGGCATGAGCGCTACTTAATAATAAGCAGCTCCTCCATTTTTTTAACCGACAAAACAGACCACAGTCCTGCCGACTTGGTTTATATTAAAGCATCCGCGACCAGAAACAAATGCGTCACCTCTTATATCAATTCCCCTTGAGTGAATTGTTTCCCCCCCACATCCAAATTTTATTCACATTTGATCTGACTGCTACTTTAGATGAAAATGTAGAAAAACACAGATTTCAGGTGGATCTTGGAGAAAAAAAAAATCGTAAATGCTCTGACTAAACTGTCGGTGTTGGCACCACCGCATATTCTCTACATACATCTTCCTATATAATTGTGAATTTGTTTTCGAAAATGACTTAATTTAAGTATTCTTACATAAAACTCAACAGCTGCCTTGAGACTTTCGTTCTAATTGAACGTGGAGTAAATATGTTTTCTGTTTATTTCTCTGTCCAGTCGCACTTATTGTCTCCAGATGTGCTAAACAGAAGTTTATACAGTAGTTATAAGAACATGCTAACACACTAACACCTTTATTTTATTTGAAGGATTCCATATTGAGCCTGATTATGCTTGCTTGGAGCGATTAAAAAGTCTCTCCGGGATGACTCTGGTATAAAGGGGCCGAATTTAAGCCCTGGAAAAATAATAAACAAAAGTTCGAAAGGCCATTTCCTTCTGTTTAAATACCACCTGAACCACAATTAATTATGAATCTTATTGACACTAATGAAGCCATGTAGCTACAGTCGAACAATTAATATAAGGGACGGCAGGGAGACTTGGGACAAGTTTTCAGCTTTTGTAGCTTGTGTGAAATTCTTTGCAGGTAGCGTTACATTCATATTGCGTTAGAGAGGATTTACTATACCCTCTTACCACAACATTAGTTTCTCAGCTTGTCTCATATACTGGCCTTCAGGCTTCACTTTTTCTCTCATTATTTTCTGCAGGGAGACATGAGACATTTGCCCCTTTTCCACCAAAGCAGTTCCAGGGCTGGTTCGGGGCCAGTGCTTAGTTTGGAACTGGGCTTTCTGTTTCCACTGACAAAGAACTGGCTCTGGGGCCAGAAAAACCGGTTCCAGGCGAGCACCAACTCTCTGCTGGGCCAGAGGAAAGAACTGCTTACGTCAGCGGGGGGGCGGAGTTGTTAATACCGACAACAATAACAAGACCGCGAAAGATCGCCATTTTTAAGTGGCGAGAAGCAGCAGCTGTACAAACGCGAAGTCATCCATTATTATTATTGTTGTTGTTGCTGCTTCTTCCGCGTTGTTTTTGCTTCGATATTCGCGCCAAGGTTTATGCAAACGTAGCGACGTAACTGACGTACACAGCGACGTAATGGCGTATACAACGACGTAACTGACGTATACAGCGACATAATGACGTATCTTCTCTTAGCACCGCGAGCGATGGAAAAGCAAACTGGTTCTCAGCTGGCTCGCAAGTTGAACGAGTTGTGAACCAGCACCAGCACTGGCCCCGAACCAGCCCTGGAACTGATTTGGTGGAAAAGGGGTAATTGAGGGGAGACATGGGACATGATGTTGGAAGACTTTGGACATAGTGAGGAGAAATGGAAGAAAAATAAAATACCTAGGCCAACATGTTTAATTTTGATTTATTATCAAAACTTGTACTATATATCTACACTACCATTCAAAAGTTTGGGGTCACCCAGACAATTTTGTGTTTTCCATGAAAAGTCACACTTTTATTTACCACCATAAGTTGTAAAATGAATAGAAAATATAGTCAAGACATTTTTCTGGCCATTTTGAGCATTTAATCGACCCCACAAATGTGATGCTCCAGAAACTCAATCTGCTCAAAGGAAGGTCAGTTTTATAGCTTCTCTAAAGAGCTCAACTGTTTTCAGCTGTGCTAACATGATTGTACAAGGGTTTTCTAATCATCCATTAGCCTTCTGAGGCAATGAGCAAACACATTGTACCATTAGAACACTGGAGTGAGAGTTGCTGGAAATGGGCCTCTATATACCTATGGAGATATTGCACCAAAAACCACACATTTAGTAGAATTTAGCTAGAATAGTCATTTACCACATTAGCAATGTATAGAGTGGATTTCTGATTAGTTTAAAGTGATCTTTATTGAAAAGAACAGTGCTTTTCTTTCAAAAATAAGGAAATTTCAAAGTGACCCCAAACTTTTGAACGGTAGTGTATACTACGAAAGGAAGGCTGTCTGTCTGTCTGTCTGTCTACCTATGCAAATCAACACGGCTGGACGCACACACTTCATACTTTGTGCATGGATTGGTGACACGCCAGAGGGGCCCAAGAGACCATTTTTAATTTTCCAAAACATGGGATTAGTGCTAATCCAACACTATTCATTTCCCATAGGCTACATGCTCACGCTAACACACTTGCGCGTAGCCTCGGCTTACAGGGCGCTACATGTAAATTGCTACATGGCATCAAGATACCGGTACATCATCCAGTTGAAAGCAGTCTATTATGTTCCCTCCTTAATTGTTTATAAGTGTGCTAATATGGCAGCAGATAGTTGGTGATAGATCCATTATATAAACTCGCCTCCCTGCACATAAAGCTTCAGTTACTATCAGGTTAACTGTCTCTGTGAATCTGTTGTTTATAGAGGTTCTCGACCCACGTGACCGTTGCCATGTCAACAAGTAGCCGGCGCCATTTTGACGGTCACAAATATGGCGACTACCAGTAGCGATACACTGTTGATCATGACGAAGTCTCATTGTCGAGTATTTTATCCGGCCTAGATGACGCGAGTAAGAAGCGATATCACCAGAAAATCAATGATGCTGGTGTACGTGATCCGTACACGTTACCAGGCTATCTTTTTCTGGCTTTGCAGCGCGGGTGATCTTCCTGACCTGCAGTCAGGCGTGTGGGAAATACCAGGGAAAAAACATAAAAGAAAAAGGAGCGAGATGCAGAAAACACCTTCACTATCCAGCGACGTAGGGCATTTACAGGGCGAGCAGAGGGAGAGGTATTTGCAAACATTGAGGTTAGCAGGCTTAGAGAACGACGTTTACCTGCTTCCACCAGGATTGTTCACTGACGTACGGAAGTACACCAAGCCCTCGTCTTTACCTGACTTCGGCCCACATGATCTGTATACCTATGTCGTTAAAAACCAGGCTGGGTAACATGCCTACATCAGCGGGTTGTCCCTGGAGCCGGTGGTCGCCATCTTATTACAGCTAAGGTTTGTTCACATTTTCATTTACTTTCGGTCCTCAGGATAAACAAAATGTTATTAAATGTCATTGAAATAACTTCTTAGTCTGTTGAGACATGGCCCGTTATAAATTTGCTGTTACCAGGCAATGACCAAGAACTGTATTATTAGGGTCGGTGTCTGTGTTGTAGTAGTGCACTAGCAGCTAGCTGTTAGCACTAGCTAATGTCAACAACAGTAGCTGGTATGTTACTGTAGCAATGTTTACGTTCAGTCATTTGGATGACTGTTAAAACCTTTCAGTCTCAAGTTTTTCCTTTACTGTATTTACTAGTTTACTGAGCGAGCACACTAGCTCCCAGCCTGCCCGAGCTAGCGCGCTCGCTCCCAGCCTGCCCGAGCTAGCGCGCTCGCTCCCAGCCTGCCCGAGCGCGCTAGCTCAGTAAACTAGTAAATACAGTAAAGGAAAAACTTGAGACTGAAAGGTTTTAACAGTCATCCAAATAACTGAACGTAAACATTGCTACAGTAACATACTAGCTACTGTTGTTGACATTAGCTAGCTTGACCTTCAAAATGGCGGACACCGGGGCGTCACGTCACGTCGAAATCCTCTATACTCCGATGTGCAAACGTAACAGCAATGGCTAATGTGAGGTTTGACCCCTGGCTCCTCGGGTAGACTGCTCAATTCCAAGCAGCTGTATGACCAAACCCTAGGACCAACACAGCCCCTGTGAAGAGCACCATTCAGAGGAAATCAGGTTCATGGGCAATAACTACTACTATGAACTGTATGAACACACAATGCTGGTACAGCGATAGAAAAATGTCAGTTTACCCAAAACAGTTCCATTCTCAAAAAGGAATGAAATGTGCTTAATCCTCATGCAGGGACACACCCACATTTTTAACAAACATTCCCTGTGTCCAAAATCGCTCACTTGTTCACTACTCCCTGCTCACTATATAGAGAATTACTATATAGAGGACTATATCGTGAGCTCATTGGTAAAATGAAGAAGAAGAAAAAAAGCTTTCGGACAGTACTCTGTCGCGCTGGTATTTACGTCGTTACTGTCGCACAATTAAAACGTGCCAGATCTGTCAGCTGGTGGGTTTTCAAAATAATAAATACATGCATGTATTTTTGTAATAAATACATATTATACTGAGCGTATTTCCCACATTAATCAATACAAAGTACCTGCATCTTTCAGTTATTTTAAATCAAGGATGAATACTTTCTTCTTCGCCGCTGCCTTTTAGTAAATCAAATTTGAGACTTTTAATTTGATGTCTTTCAGCGTGACCGCAATGCATGATGGGATATATTGCTTTGATTAGTGATCATCAGTTGTTCACTACTTTTCATGATGCATTGTGGGATACTTTGAGTGCACTATATAGAGTGTAAATAATCCTCATTAAGGTTTCAGACAGCGCTACAAAATGGGGTGCCCTATATAGTGAGTAGGGAGCGATTTCGGGCAAAGGGATTAACAATTTTATATTTGTAAACCACAAGGGAAAAACAACAACAACAACAACAACCTGTAACATGATGAACTGTCCCAACTCTTTCCATCTGGCCATTTAAAAAAAAAAAAAGTCCTTAAATACTGTATGTTTTCTCCAGAATTTAAGTTTAATAAATAATACCATATCTGGTAACTCTAGACTACATACTTTAATTCCTAACAAATCCCAAATTCACCAGTGTACATTACACCATATAATGGAGGTGGAGGCGAAGTAGAAAGTATAAGTTTTGGTTGATAAAAATGTTGACCTTACTGCAGTGTCCAACTTTGTGGCTCCAGAGGAAGTAGGTTACTCGAAGGGGCAACTTTTTTTTTTTGTCAAGTATGTTTTATTATTAAATTAATAGTAGAAGTAAATTGCATAATGTAAGGCAAGAAACAAACAGAGTACATTTTCATTATGAAGAAAAGAAAGGAGAAAAAAATATAAAGAAATACAACAAATGGTGTCCCACCTAAATAAACACAAAAGTACAGCGTTAGTATACCCTCCCTCCCTATCCCCTTCTGCTCAGAACATTATACATGTCGATACATGTAGTGATGGAGAATTAAGGACAAAAAGTGAAAAGCAAAAAGCGATAGCAGACAGTCACTTACGCAAAGAAAGTCGGCTATGGGTTGTTTTTAAAGTGCCATTCCACCATTGGATGTATTCTTTGGCATAAAATACAATATATTTTGACAACATATATAAATGGTATCACTAGATAGAGAAATCTTTTAGCTTCAAAATGATATATCAAACATAATTTTTTGACAACGACAAGTATATTAATTTTGCGACCAAAGTCACCTACCCTTTTAATTTCCGCGCGTGATGTCATCGGCAGGTTCCCCTTCTTGTGTACCACGTGACGTGTGACGTGGCACATATTATCAGCAATAGCGGATAGAACGCGATAAAAATAATACCAATAAATCTAGCTAATACCAATAAATCTAGCTAACTGAAAGATTAACTCAAAATTTTTCGCAATTTTTTTGGCCCCCATATACGAGGAGAAATGACTCTCTCACTTTGGGGGTTTCCTGGTCTAAAAATAGACCGACACGTGGTACACAAGAAGGGGAACCTGCCGATGACATCACGTTTCACTACCGCGCGGAAATTAAAAGGGTAGGTGACTTTGGTCGCAAAATTAATATACTTGTCGTTGTCAAAAAATTATGTTTGATATATCATTTTGAAGCTAAAAGATTTCTCTGTCTAGTCATCTCATCTCATTATCTCTAGCCGCTTTATCCTTCTACAGGGTCGTAGGCAAGCTGGAGCCTATCCCAGCTGACTACGGGCGAGAGGCGGGGTACACCCTGGACAAGTCACCAGATCATCACAGGGCTGACACATAGACACAGACAACCATTCACATTCACACCTACGGTCAATTTAGAGTCACCAGTTAACCTAACCTGCATGTCTTTGGACTGTGGGGGAAACCGGAGCACCCGGAGGAAACCCACGCGGACACGGGGAGAACATGCAAACTCCGCACAGAAAGGCCCTCGCCGGCCCCGGGGCTCGAACCCAGGACCTTCTTGCTGTGAGGCGACAGCGCTAACCACTACACTACCGTGCCGCCTGTCTAGTCATGTTGTCATAAAATATATTGTATTTTATGCCAAAGAATACATCCAATGGTGGAATGGCACTTTAAGGTAACAGACAAAGGGCAGCCAGATCTTGTTAAATTGCAACTCTTTGCTCCAAGGGGCAACATCTAGCTTCTGATGGAATCTAAAACCTGATTGGTTGAAATTAATTTATGGGGAATACAAAGTGTCCCAAGTCTCCCTCGTCCAAAGTCTCCCCGCTCTCCCCTATGGATAGAAATATTTCAAGCTGAAGATGTGTGCAGGAGTAACAGTGATGAAAGGCTGAGTTTATTCCACTGAAACAAATTGGTACTGAAATATAAAAACAAATACAGTTTCAAACTGACTCCATCAATTCTACTTGTGAATCTCATTAAACTGAACCCAGCAAAGTGGCCTGCTTTGTGTACATCACTGTGGGGCACAACAAACTGAAAGCTGTCATTAGTCTGCCAAGACCTCTCTCTCTCCATCACTGTTCCTCTATGTTTAGCTAACCACTCTCTCGCTCGGTTTTTTCCTCTTGGTTATCTTGCGAGTAAATGTTTCTCTGTGCAGCATGCCAAGTCCAAACCAGCGAGGATACTAATTCATCACAAGTCACTCAGCCTTGTTTCCTTTCACTTTTCCTGTCCCGTCTTCTGCTTTTTTCTCCCACCTGTGAAACAAAGATTTCGGGCACAACACACTCATTTCCTGCCTCACTGAAACTGATGCTCGACACCAATAAATGAAGTTAACCTTGGGATTTATCCAGACTCCACTGGCCTTGCCAAATCTGGAACTCATCCAAAATGAAATAACTCTTAAAGTCTGGGAGTCCTGCTTCAGGTAAACTCAATTTTCCCCTCGACACACAGATTTTGATCCTCCTTCGAACGGTTCCGTTGGAGTACAAAAGACATCCCGGATCCTGCCAAATCTGATTTCCATTCCCTGAGATGGAAGATGGGGGTTCTCACTGCCAGAGGCGAACACACAACCTGGCTACATGAGCGGGGCTGCGTCTCGTCAATATAATTTTCAAAAGTAAACTGTCAAGAGTGACAGAATTTATGGCTGCAGCTCGTCAGTGGTGAGAAAAGAACTGCAGGCAAAGTGAGAGGAGAGGAAGTCTGCAACTGGACTAGAGTTTTAGCCAACCACTTAAAATGAAGTCCCGACACTGTAAATAATCCTCACTAAAGTCTTTTAGTACAGGCGTGCTGTCAGTTGAGATGATTTGAATTTTAAAAAGAGCTCCTTCCTTCCATTCTTAAACACCCAGTACTTAGTTGGTTCCCTCCGTTTGGTCCTCTGCGGCCTGCTTGGCGTCCAATTACAAAGCATTGGGGCATACTAAGCCTTTTATTTCAGAATTCCACGGTAAGAGCAGTTCTGCCTTGTTGTGAAGTAAAAGGGACAGAACAGAACAGAACGAGAGCTGGAATGAGGAAAAAAGGCGAAGAAATAAAGAGGGAAAAAATATCCCAACTGCACAAGCTGGAGAAATTAAGGTACTAAAAAGCAATCCGGAAAAGAGCTGAGAATGAAAAGTAGGTCTGTTTTGAACAGATCCAGGCGTAGCCCCTCCTCTCTCACCCGCTGCCACACATCCAGGGTCAAGCTGCCAGACAGAAGAACAACACGAGCCTCTTTCTTTGCCTTTTCTTTTCTCCTCCAGTCAAGTGGCAGAACAAATAGTGGCTTGTGCCTAATTGTAAGCCACTGGCAGAGACAACTGCACAAAGGCCCGTCCTAAACAAACAGCAGTTTGAGGTCACAGGACTCGTCTGAAGTGTGTGCTGAAGTGCCAGAGGCCTCACACACAGAGGCTTACTCACTCACTCACTCACTGACTGCAGAAATACTTTCTCAAATACGGCACAGTCCCTTCACAACAGACTATACGAGTGCAAAAGGAGTTTCTCAATTATACTCTAATACTAAGGTCCGATTGCCTTGTACTGCTCCCAAGAGCGACCGTCCCCCCTCTTTTCTCCGCCGCTTACCTGTGCTCACACTGTGCTTTATGTTTCAGTCCCGACTGCGCTCAAGTCATCACAATACAGCTTTACTCATTGACTAAATTTCAGGTTCATCAATAAGCCGAGAGCCAGATCTGTTATTCACCCAAACGTTCTTTAATTCTCTAACGAACTAAAAAGTGCACATGATAGTGTCCGAGCCCAACTAAACCCAGACCAAGCGCACCTCTTCCAATCAGTCCAAGCGAATTACACTCGAGTGCAGTACACAACAATCACACTACTCAAACAAATGGGGAAGCCATGACCTAATGATTAGAGAAGCAGCTTTGGGACCAAAAGGTTACCAGTTCGATTCCCTGGACCAGCAGGAATGCCTTGAGCAAGGCAACTAACTCCCAACTGCTCCCCAGGCTGCTCTGGGTATGTTGTACACAGAGGTGGACTGTAATGAAGTACATTTACTTGAGTACTGTACTTAAGTACACATTTTGAGTATCTTTACTTGAGTATTATCTTTTTTGGAAACTTATGACTTTAACTTCACTACATTTGAAAGGCAAATATCGTACTTTTCACCCCACTACATTTCTATCAAGGTCCTCGTTACTCGTTACTATGAAGCAGCTTTAAAAGTGGATGTTTTTTCTTTTCTTCTCTTAAACGTGATTGGGGTTTTCACAGGTGACACTGAGACAGCCGATCAGTAATCACTAGGGTCACGCCACGTCCATAGACTGTATAAAATCAAGATCAGTGATTTCTCCGCAGCATTATTTAACACGATCAGTTGATGGCAGAATGGAAAGAGGCGGTTCTTCTGGGTAATGGCCCATGCACCCATGTTTCAGTTTTCTGAAAAGATTAAAGATTTGTTTTGTTTTAAATGTTTGCTTTGTTTGCCGAAAACGAACCACATCATAGCCTACAAAAACTCACCAATCAACCTGCAGAAGCATATTGAGGTATGTAAACGTTTTGTTCCAAGAGGAAGCTTGCAGTAAAGTTGTCTGTGGTTTTAGAGCGAGCAATAATGTTGCAATAGCTATGCAGTCTGGTTAGTCAAAGAACTTTCTATGGATTTGACTGCCAAGTTGCCATAGCCTTGTCCACAGCTAACATTTACATATAGCTAGTTAACGTGGACACTGTTAGTTAGCATGTAAAAACAGAGTTATGCCAACATGAATAACATTAACTTACCTGAAGTCCTTTCAGAAATATGTTTTAGTATAATCTTGCCAAATAAACAGAATGTAGAAATCTTTCTTTTCTAGTAGCGTTAGCTACCCAATATGATTTCAAGTTTGAAAAGAGTTTGCTAGCATGTGAGGTGGAGCATGACTGACTAGCTAGCTTAACGTTAAACCACCATGATGGCACACAGCATGTGTTCATTTAGTGAATTCACATTTCTGTCTTTGGTAACAGCATGAGGTTTTGTCAGCGTTGTGGCAATAATACAACGATGCATTGCCAGAAAATGTACTTTTAATACTTAAGTATTTTTAAAAGCAAGTACTTCAGTACTTTAACTTAAGTAAAAATTTGACTGGACAACTTTCACTTGTATCGGAGTAACATTTGACCAGTGGGATCTGTACTTTGACTTAAGTAATGAAGTTGGGTTCTTTGTCCACCTCTGGTTGTACATCGCTCTGGATAAGGGAGTCTGCGAAATACTTGTAATGTAACCCGGACTTTGGGGATCAAATGTGCTCGGGTGCAGTAAGGATCACTTAGTGTGAACAGTCCCCAAATTATTCAAGCAACAGAATGGTTTTGCATTAATATACTAACATTTGAAGCGACTGAGCACTAATTCAAAAACCTTTTCCTTTTAGTGACTGTATATATGTGTGATCTCTCCACGTGGTCAAACACTGACCATTTTTCATCTTACTTTCTATGGATTTATAGTTCTGAAAACTGAAATATGTGTTTCTCTTTTGTGTTTCAAATGTTTCCATTTTAATATCTGGTTAACCCAAAAGTGAAAAAAGAGAAAATCATATTTAAAGATTTCATTCTGACTGTGGTGCCAGAGCATCATAGCTAAGTCGACAGCCAGGATCTGATTACAAACTGAATTGCTTATGTTCGTTTTGCTATGCCACACAACTATCCAACAACTTGACCAAAGTGTGAGGAGAGCACATTTAGCCAATAGGGTTTTAGAAATCTTTAAGCAGAATGGTTTTCACCACCGGGTTTGTTAAACCGTCTCATCGCCAAACATGATGTTTGCAGGAAGCTAGTCAAGGCAAGAGAAAGGGCAGTAAAGTGGTGTAGTGGTTAGCACTGTCACCTCACAGCAAGAAGGTTCTGGATTTGAACCTCACAGCCGATGGGGGCCTTTCTGTGTGGAGTTTGCATGTTCTCCTTCACATTTCAGAGACATACAGATTAAGTAAAATACCCAGCCAGTGGGGTTGAACAAGCCAGTGCATACTTCGTGCCTGGATAGATTGGGGAAGGTTGCATCAGGAAGGGCATCCAGTGTTAAAGCTATGCCAAATCAAATATGTGGAACAGATCTACTGTGGTGACCCCTAATGTATGGGAGCAGCCGAAAGAAGAAAGAAAGAAAGCATAACTTTATTCATCACACACTTGTGAAATTTCCTCTCTGCATTTAACCCACCTGAAGCACTGAACACACACATGCGCACACACACGTGAGCAATGGGCACACGCACATACCCAGAGCAGTGGGCAGCCATGCTAACAGCACCCGAGGAGCAGTTGGGAGTTAGGTGCCTCGCTCAAGGGCACCTCAGCCCAAGACCGTCCCATATATTAACCTAACCGCATGTCTTTGGACTGTGGGGGAAACCGGAGCACCCGGAGGAAACCCACGCAGACACAAGGAGAACATGCAAACTCCGCACAGAAAGGCCCCAGAACCTTCTTGCTGTGAGGCGACCGTGCTAACCACTTACACCACCGTGCCTTGCGGTAGTCAAGGCAAGAGAAAAATGTAAATACAAACATTTCCATGTTCACTGCAAAAAATTATATCTTGAAAATAGTTGAAACGATCTAGCATTTCCTCATCTCATCTCATTATCTCTAGCCGCTTTATCCTGTTCTACAGGGTCGCAGGCAAGCTGGAGCCTATCCCAGCTGACTACGGGCGAAAGGCGGGGTACACCCTGGACAAGTCGCCAGGTCATCACAGGGCTGACACATATGGCCCTTTTCCACTACCCTTTTTCAGCTCACTTCAGCTCACTTCAGCCCGACACGGCTCGTGTTTCGACTACCTCAGAGCAGCACGACTCAGCTCGCTTCAGCCCTACTCAGCACCCAAAACTCGCACGGTTTTGGAGTGGGGCTGAAGCGAGCCAAACCGAGCCGAGTGGGGCTAGGGGCGTGAAGAGACACTCCCCTGTGCACTGATTGGTGAGGAGGAGTGTCCTCACATGCCCACACACGCCCTGCGAGCACGCTGGGATCTGTAAACACCGTAAACCCGGAAGAAGAAGAAGAATTACGAATTACAAGAATTTCTGAAGCCTTATGCGCCTCGCCTCATCTATACGCTCTTGCCAGTATCTGTTGGCGTTGTCAGTGACAACAAGCCACAGCACCAAGACCAGCAACACTAACGACTCCATGTCCTCCATGTTTATTGTTTACTATCCTGGTCGTGAGACTACCGCTTAAAAGATCACTGATGTCACTGTTTGTGCCGCCTAACGACATCACGTGACGTCCACCCACTTTCGCTAACTCCACCCAATGTGTCCACCCACTTCCAGCCAGCACGGTTCAGCGCGGTTGTAGTCGAAATGCAACTCAAACAGCCCCACTCAGCTCGACTCAGCCCAACTCAGCACGGCACGGCTCAGCCCAACTCAGCACGGCACGGCTCAGCCCAACTCAGCCGCGTTGGTAGTGGAAAAGCAGCAATAGACACAGACAACCATTCACACTCACATTCACACCTACGGTCAATTCAGAGTCACCAGTTAACCTAACCTGCATGTCTTTGGACTGTGGGGGAAACCGGAGCACCCGGAGGAAACCCACGCGGACACGGGGAGAACATGCAAACTCCGCACAGAAAGGCCCTCGTCAGCCACGGGGCTCGAACCCGGACCTTCTTGCTGTGAGGCGACAGCGCTAACCACTACACCACCGTGCCGCCCTCTAGCATTTCATATTAGAAGAATACAAGACACCAATTCTGAGATTATTAAACCTAGTTCTAGATTGCAACCAACTTATTCTAAGATGTCTTATCAATAAAAATATCTGTCCATGCAGCAAGATAATTTCACTAGTATTCTACAAACAATAGTAAATATTCACAATAGTATATCAATAGTATTCATTTTCTTCTCAAATTCAGTTTTCAATTTTTTGCAGTGTTATTTTGGTGAAATATTTTGGTTTCCTAAAGTTGAGTGGTCCAAGGATGTTATACTCTGCTATGTTACAGACTGAAAACAGCAATTTTGCCCAAATTTATATGGAGGAACATCCAAAAGGTTTTCCCTGCCTGCCACACAAATAGTCACCAATGTGTCTTTGGACAAACATTTTTTTGTTTCTTTTGGTAAAATATGGTGAAGGTACCAAGAAATTTGTACCCACTGAACCTCACCACCACATACAGTTGGGTCAATAAATATTTGGACAGAGACAACATTTTTCTAATTTTGGTTCTGTACATTACCACAATGAATTTTGAGCAAAACAATTCAGATGCAGTTGAAGTTCAGACTTTCAGCTTTAATTCAGTGGGTTGAACAAAATGATTGCATAAAAATGTGAGGAACTAAAGCATTTTTTAAACACAATCCCTTCATTTCAGGGGCTCAAAAGTAATTGGACAAATTAAATAATTGTAAATAAAATGTTCATTTCTAATACTTGGTTGAAAACCCTTTGTTGGCAATGACTGCCTGAAGTCTTGAACTCATGGACGTCACCAGACACTGCGTTTCCTCCTTTTTAATGCTCTGCCAGGCCTTTACTGCAGCGGTTTTCAGTTGCTGTCTGTTTGTGGGCCTTTCTGTCTGAAGTTTAGTCTTTAACAAGTGAAATGCATGCTCAGTTGGGTTGAGATCAGGTGACTGACTGACTTGGCCATTCAAGAATATTCCACTTCTTTGCTTTAATAAACTCCTGGGTTGCTTTGGCTTTATGTTTTGTGTCATTGCCCATCTGTATTATGAAACGCCGACCAATCAGTTTGGCTGCATTTGGCTGGATTTGAGCACACAGTATGTCTCTGAATACCTCAGAATTCATCCGGCTGCTTCTGTCCTGTGTCACATCATCAATAAACACTAGTGACCCAGTGCCACTGGCAGCCAAGCATGCCCAAGCCATCACACTGCCTCCGCCGTGTTTTACAGATGATGTGGTATGCTTTGGATCATGAGCTGTACCACTCCTTTGCCATACTTTTTTCTTTCCATCATTCTGGTAGAGGCTGATCTTGGTTTAATCTGTCCAAAGAATGTCCTTCCAGAACTGTGCTGGCTTTTTAGATGTTTTTTTAGCAAAGTCCAATCTAGCCTTTTTATTCTTGAGGCTTATGAGTGGCTTGCACCGTGCAGTGAATCCTCTGTATTTACTTTCATGTAGTCTTCTCTTTATGGTAGATTTGGATATTGATACACCTACTTCCTGGAGAGTGTTGTTTACTTGGTTGGCTGTTGTGAAGGGGTTTCTCTTCACCATGGAAATTATTCTGCGATCATCCACCACTGTTGTCTTCTGTGAGTGTCCAGGTCTTTTTGCATTGATGAGTTCACCAGTGCTTTCTTTCTTTCTCAGGATGTACCAAACTGTAGATTTTGCCACTCCTAATATTGTAGCAATTTCTCGGATGGGTTTTTTCTGTTTTCGCAGCTTAAGGGTAGCTTGTTTCACCTGCATGGAGAGCTCCTTTGACCGCATGTTTTCTTCACAGCAAAATCTTCCAAATGCAAGCACCACACCTCAAATCAACTCCAGGCCTTTTATCTGCTTAATTGAGAATGACATAACAAAGGAATTGCCCAGCGGTCTCAAAATTAGCTGGTCACCGGCGGCAAATCGCCGGCTATGGCTTGTTATGCTGCCGGCTATTGTCAGTCGAGTCACAAAATTTAATATTAAATATTTCTGACAGCAAAAAAAGTTGTGAACGTAAATTACATCCACTATGTCATGTATGTCCGTTGCTGCGTCAACTGTGTTTACATCCTCGACACGAGTGCAGCCATTACTGCCGCCTGTGTTGCCAGATTGTGTTTACATCCTCGACATGAGTGCAGCCATTACTGCCACCTGTGTTGCCAGGTTGGGCGGTTTCCCGCCCAATTTGGGCAGTTTTAAGTGCATTTTGGCGGGTTTTGAACATATTTTGGGCTGTAAAACGTCAGCAGTATCTGGCAACATATTTTTTACTTAATACAAGAAATTAATGGATGCCACCGTTTTTGCCAAAATGGTATTTTATTTTCCATTGTTTAGGCAGCTTCAGCATCATACTGTGAGATTCTGTTCAAATTGTTTTTTTTCTTCTATGAAGCCTGAGCCATTTATTTTATTAGTTTATAATTATTGTTTAATTTAGTCTTCAGGAGAGACTGCCTGCACACAGTACTAGTATTAATAGTTTTTTTTTTCTTACATGAAAGCTGAGGCATTTATATTATATTTTAAGGTAACTTCATGTTGTGCTGTGAGGTTCTCTGCACTTTAACTTTTGAACCAACAGGAGCATTTGGATAAGTAAAGCCTATTTTTCTGCATTTTTGTAATCCTGGTAATCTTTTATATTGGTAAAGTTGTTTATAGGACCATTTCTCAGTGTCTGTTTTTTTAATCAATAGTTTTTCAGTAATAACTTAATATTTAACATATCACTCAATTTTAAACAACCCCCGCGCCTCCCCCATGGCTTGCCCCCATAGTCTCCAAAATTTCTGTGGGAAACACTGGCGTGCGTAACAACGCTAATCAAGCTTAAGCTAGATGACCCGCCTCAAATACCCGTCCCGGGTAAATGTTATCCCAATTTTAGATGGCCTGTTCCAAACCATCCCACCCCATGAAAAATTCGTACTTGCATCTATCTATCTATCTATCTATCCCTGCATGCTTTGCGTGCATTATGTCTGCCGCTGGCAGACATTTTACCATTTTGCACCCTGCTGTAAATTATTTGTACCCTGCTATTCTCCCAAACTTTGAAGCCCCTGATTGCCCACACCTGCCCATGAAATAGCCTTTGAGTCAATTGTCCAATTAGTTTTGGTCCCTTTAAAAACAGGGTGGCACATGTTAAGGAGCTGAAACTCCTAAACCCTTCATCCAATTTTAATGTGGATACCCTCAAATGAAAGCTGAAAGTCTGGACTTTATGTCCATGTCCATTATATAACTATAACTTGAATATGTTTCAGTAAACAGGTAAAAAAGAAAATTTGTGTCAGTGTCCAAATATATATGGACCTAACTGTAACTGGCTGAAACATCATGAAAACCTCACTAAATCGATTACTCCATGCACTCATGTATACTAACAACAAATTAGCAACAAAGACTTGGAACATGGTTTACTGAAAATCAGAACTGATGTCCTTGTGCAGTGAAAGAGTCGGCAGTGTATGGCATTTTAATTCAGCATCGGACAGAACAGAACTGCCATGAAGCGTCTTTGCAAAGGTTTTAGAAACAACAGTGTAAAAGTGTCCTTTCCTTTTTAAAATTAATTAACTAACTTACATATTTTATGTTTAATTTCAGAGCTGTACATTTCCGTATATAATCGTGCAATAAAGAACACCATGAAACGGGCGAAACACAAAACAAAAGGGATGGAGGTTTTTATTCCATTCTCATTAAGCTGTGTCTTGATCTTAACATCTCAGTGACTCAAGTTGGCTTGTTAAACCAATGGCTTTGTGGTAAATGGCTTTAACGGGGCTAATCTTCAAAGTAAGCTTCTTCCGAAGTTTTTCCTTCAATCCACATCCGGATCGAACTTTCTCTAGCTAGTGATACTAATTACTTGACAATTAATAAAAGTCAAAGCTGAGCATGCAAGAAGATGTATTTGAAGTATAGCTGACGTATATCTGTGTGAAGAAAAAGACACTTGTATAATATGTACAATGTATAAATGAAATATTACACAAAAATCCTGCACAGTGTAATTATGAAAAAAAAGAAAGAAAGAAAGAAAGAAAGAAAGAAAAGTGGCTTAGCGTCCATAACAAACAGAACCCTAATTCAATCCATTTCCATAACTGTAATGTTTCTTAGTTATCAGGTCCAGACTTGCATTCCTCACTCTCATAGTAATTACTGAATAATGTGCTTAAACTGAATAAGAAACTGATAATAATAATAATAATAATAATAATAATAATAATAATAATAACCTAGGATTTGATGGAATGAAGCAATGTGTGATACGATCCAAGCGCAACACACGGCAATGTTTTCTGGGTTTCTTGCTACATTCATTTTGGTGCACAAGAAATATTAAATTGCACCGCTGTATCTCGGAGATTAGAAAAGCCCTGATGTCTGTTACGTAATCGTGTAACTGTAAACATTTGAGCTGATCATTATTCCAGCTAATCATGATTAACTGTTAAATAAGAAACACATCAGCAAACAGGAGGTTCTTCAGTTTAATCAAATTTGTCTGCATAACAAATAATCATCAGCTAAAATATTATAACCATAACAAATTTGGAAGAAAAAAAACCCACACTCTTTACGGAATATTATATTGTAATAAGGAAACATTATGCTACCACTAGACTCTAAGGTGCTCATAATGCTCATAAAGCTTAATTTCCTGTGATCTTAATGACTCCACTGTAACATTACCATGCAGGAACAGATGAACGTGTGCTCTCTCACACACACACACACACACACACACACACACACACACACACACACTCACACACACACACACGGAGTTTGGTCAGCCAAACACTTCTCCTTGTTTGGGCCATTTACAGAATCAGACGCAGCTGAGAACCTGATGGCAGCAACTCAGCGAGTGACACCGCTCTGGTGTGGAGAACACCCAAATAATAAAACCAACAGTCAAGGACAAAAAAGGTTTTAGAATCAAACCCACTTGTTCAGTAAAGAAATTTCCCAGAGATACGGTGAAACGTTCATGTGAAAAAACAAATGACTTCAGAAATCTGGAATGAAAACGCTCCAACAAATCATCAACTATGCAATCATTTTATGTGACTCAGATTATTGATTTTTAACAGACTGGCGTTACCATGACTGATTTAGCAGAATAAAAGCACCACAAGGGTGGGACAAGCTGGAACGCTCTAGCTGTTGAAATACTATCTCTTTAGTGGCTTTGACCTGTCATTTAACAGAGTGTGAGTAAAGAGGAAAAGCCATGCCAGCTCTAAACCATCCAAAATACTGCGTGAAAGTGACCAATGTAGGAATGCAACCCAAAACGAGGATGAACATGCTCACGGAGTGAAACACACACCCAAACAGAGGAGTCAGATGTGAGCCAGAGCATTGTCATCTAATAAATTTATTATCACCCATGTACATTACATGGCACTGAGCAGACGCTCTTATCCAGAGCGACGTGCAACAAGTACAAAAGTCAGGTACACGAAGTGCTGAACTTCTAGAGCCAACTGAACAAGTGACAACAATACTTAGTGTAATATTGTGTTGAATTATCAATACTCAAACAGCCAAAGAAACAAACCAACCATATAAAGTATAACTAAATAGAGAACTCAAACTAGACTGTACACAGCCTAGGTTGGTCTAGATGGAGACACAGTTACACAGAGGGCAGGGGAAAGGTGCAGCCTGAAGAGGTGAGCCTTCAGTCTGCGCTTGAAGGTGGTCAGGGAGTCGGCAGTTCTGACCTCAATGGGAAGGTCGTTCCACCAACTGGGAACCAGGACAGACAGCAGTCTTGAGCGGGCTGGGCAGGAGCGGAGAGGAGGACGGGCCAGACGACTAGTAGTAGCAGAGCATAGGGCTCTGGCTGGTGTGTAGGGGTGGATCAGACTCTGGAGGTATGCTGGCCCTAACCCCTTGAGAGCCTGGTAAGCTAGTACCAATGTCTTAAATTTGATGCAAGCTGCGATAGGTAGCCAGTGCAGGTTGGCAAGCAGAGGGGTGACATGGGAAGAACGAGGGAGGATGGAGACCAGGCAAGCTGCAGTGTTCTAGATGAACTGCAGGGGTCTGATGGCAGAAGCTGGAAGGCCAGCAAGGAGAGAGTTGCAGTAGTACAAGCAGGAGAGGATCAGTGCTTGGACCAGGAGCTGAGTGGAGTAGGTGGTGAGAAAAGGGTGGATCCTTTGGATGTTGTACAGGAGGAATCTACATGTCCGAGTCACTGCAGCGATGTTTGCTGAGGAGCAGAGTGTCATCGAATATGACCCCTAGGTTCTTCACAATGAGTGAAGGAGACCTAGAGATGTCCCTCCGAGAGATGACAATGTCCAGGGGTGGAGAGGATGGAGCAGGAATGTAGATGAGCTCCGTCTTGCCTGGGTATGGCCAAAAAAAGTTGGATTTAAATAAGTAAAACACTCAAGAGCCTCGGAATCTAAGGTCATCGAAAACAATGCGTGCCACAATCAAAGCTAAATATGGTCCGATGATATATTAGAGAGTGCAACTTTTTTTTTTTTTTAACCAAAGCAGTTGGTCGAATGGAGCCTTTCCGGGTGGAGTTTACATGTTGTCCCTGCACCTGTGTGGGTTTCCTCTGGGTGCTCTGGCTTCTTCCCACAGTCCAAAGATTAGGTCAACTGGCTAATCTAAATTGCCCATAGTTGTGAATGTGAGTGTGAATGGCTGTCTGTCTCTATGTTTTAGTTCTGCAATAGACTGGCAACCTGTCCAGGGTGTACCCCGCTTCTTGCCCAAAGTAGAATAGAATAGAATGCCTTTATTGTCACTATACACATGTACAATGAGATTAAAGCATTTCCAATAACAGTGCAAACAGCGTGTAGAGAGAGAGGGGGGGGGGGGGGGTGTAGGGGGGGGTAAGGTGCACAGTCTGAGGTGTATGTGTTGTGTTACACATTATGGAGTGAGGTATTGCACATATAAAGTATTGCACAGAGACAGTCACATTATAAATTATTGCACGAGAGAGTCACATTATAAGATAAAATATTACACATTATGAAGTATTGCAAGGTAAGGTAAGGTGCACAGACTTGAGGTGTATGTGCTGTGTGTAAGGTGCACAGACTTGAGGTGTATGTGCTGTGTGTAAGGTGCACAATCCTGAGGTGAATGTGTTGCGTTTCACATTATGGAGTGAGGTATTGCACATTAGTCAGCTGGGATTGGCTCCAGCCCACACATGACCCACAATCGATAAGCGTTAGAGAAAATGAATGAATGAATGAATGAATGAAATGATGTTTCCTCTGAAAAAAAAAATCATACAAAAATCTCACTCTCGATTCATTTTCAGTGCAGTTCTTTTCAGCATCAATTCTGCAGCATTTGTACTTGGGCAGAGCTCCAATTTTCCCTCTTATTCAAGACCAATGACCACAGACGCTGTGCCACGTAACCTCATGCACGCTGTGAGTGTACAGCAGGAAAAAGGAGCAACATCTGCGAGTGGACTTTAAAACGAACCAAACGCCCACTTGCTGTGAATAAACAAACAAATTTGTTCGATCTGGTTAAACAAATAATGCTGACACTAAAGAGGGTCCTCTTCTGCGGTATGGAACGGTTATCAAATTTAAAGAGGATGACGACAGTCAACAGCACACGCTGTGTGCATTCTAAAGAAAATATTTATATAAAGCTCTCCAGTTCATTTGTAAGTCAGAGCTCATATCAAGCTGTTTGTTTCAGGATCGTCTTTTACAAACAGGATTTTGGCAATTTTTTAGATTGCATTTAATATATTTCACTTCAATTTTGTGAAAATACATTTTTATATCTTTATTTGTGCTGCTCATATGCACACTGCAGCTTCTCATCTCATCTCATCTCATTATCTCTAGCCGCTTTATCCTGTTCTACAGGGTCGCAGGCAAGCTGGAGCCTATCCCAGCTGACTACGGGCGAAAGGCGGGGTACACCCTGGACAAGTCGACAGGTCATCACAGGCAGTGTTCGAACTATGCCGATATTTTCGGGGGGTCCCTTTTTTTCCCTTGGGGGGGTGCTTGCGCTTGCGCTTGTCTCAGAGCGCGGATCTCCAAACACATGAGAAGCCTATCTTACGCACATATCACGCGGACTCCACACCTCCACACACGCATCGCGTCTGAAGTCATAACTCATCAGGGGAAATCGTGTCCGCATTGGCATGTTCAAAAAACAACCTCGTGTCAACAATGATACCACACACAAGAAAAAAAAAACAGTCAGGCTACTCAACACATCTGATCCACAGCAGCACCAAAGGCTTTCTTTCACCAAAGGTCATCTGCTGAAGAACCGTCTTGCTGCTCCTCGGAATTTTTACTTTTCTTAACAAATCCAAAACTCGAAAGAGTACCTTGTTTTCTTTTCGACATGGCTAACGCTGAAGACTAGCACTCGCATGATCTGAAGATGCACCGAATGATAAACACTTTCTCAACCTACTGCCACACCCACTACAAACATTGTAGCAAAACAACCGTGGGAAAGAGGGGCAACTACAGAAACATGGATAGAAGTCGTGGGAAAATTCTGGGGACACAAACTAGTAGAAAGGAAGTGTGTTGGCACTGTTGGCACACTTCCTTTCTACTAGTTTGTGTCCCCAACCTGGCAGCAGCAGTCGTTGTCATATCGGTTTATTTTATCTTTGATGTAAACACAACACTTCGGATATGCAAATGCTTACCGTTACACTCGATTGCTATGTCAATAAACATCATTTTGCCAATATTTTAGAAACCCCCCAACATTTCCCAAATCATGTTTTCAAGGGATCTCATGTCTGTTTCAGGGGATCTCGGATCCCCCGAGTACCCCCGTAGTTCGAACAGTGATCACAGGGCTAACACATAGACACAGACAACCATTCACACTCACACCTACGGTCAATTTAGAGTCACCAGTTAACCTAACCTGCATGTCTTTGGACTGTGGGGGAAACCGGAGCACCCGGAGGAAACCCACGCGGACACAGGGAGAACATTCAAACTCCACACAGAAAGGCCCTCGCCGGCCACGGGGCTCAAACCCGGACCTTCTTGCTGTGAGGCGACAGCGCTAACCACTACACCACCATGCCGCCCCTCTGTAAACTGTAAAAGAAAATTAAAAAGGGCAACTTTTCACCAGCAGGGTTGGCCTACATACAGTATTATTCCCAACAAAGCTGGTGTGTCAAAAACATCTTAAGCAAGAACCATCATCTAAAAAAATCCTGATTGTGCATTTAATCCAGAAAACGTGCACCTTTAGGACATCCTGAATCTTTTTTTTCAAGTTATTTTTATAGCATTTTTAGCAACAGACATTGTCGCAAAGCAGCTTTACAGAAATTTAAAGACTTTAAACATGAACTAATTTTATCCCTAATCTATCCCCAATGTGCAAGCCTTTTTTTCAACAAATATATGATTTTCAGTGACCTCAGCTAGACGGGGTAAGAGGTTTCTGATCAATGTGTAGTATAACTGGTTTTTAGTCATTTCCACGAATTGTGCTTTCCTCATATTAAGCTTGGTTAATCTTTTACATATGCTATTGCATGGAGAAAAAGAAAAAAGATTTTTGAAACTCTATTCATCTCCATACCGCAATGTATATGTTTATGTTGGGTGTGTTCGAGATAAAATCATCACTTGCTAAAAGTATTCCTCCGACGAGACAAGCCTTGGGCAGGACCCACTTAGATCACTTATTATACTACTACAGTTTCTAGGTCAGATTTCCTCTCATGGGAGCCATTTATTAGGCAAAAATATTCCTGGCCCAACATGAGGCTAAATTATGAATGTACAAAGCCCTCTTCAGTGACAGAACCCTAAGACCATCAAGACCTGCAGTGTGTGATTGGAAAAAAAAAAAAAAGAGAACTCCCAGATGACTGATACTTCATACATATATTTTCATATTTTGATTTTTTTTTAAACACATGAGCAGGCTGTAAAGGTAAGGTATTTATGAGCTCAGAGAACATGGCACACACAAAGGCATGATTGTGGGTGGTGAGAGATTTGCCAATATCCATGTAATAAGGGGTTAGCCCTTTAAAGCCTCAGGAGACACTGATGGTTTCTGATTATATCCCTCACTCTCATCACTACGGAACCTTCCTATTAGTTTCATTATGTAATTAATGAAGAATTCATCATTGTTACATAATACTACGCTGAAAAATGAATGACTGAATAATAAACAAAGACTTTGACGGGTTAATAAACTAACAGAATCAGGCTATACAGTACGTATGATTAGGAAAAATAGGCCTACAATATGGACAGACGATCTGATGAATGAGTAAGGAGTGAGATATGACGGGGCATGCAGTTACAGGAAAATAATCAAAGACGGGGTGGTGTGATGTGAGCAGATACAAAGTGGAGTTAACCATGAAGTTGATCGTTTTCCAATAAACAACATGTCTCAAAGTGTTGGATTCCTCTTATACCACAGGGAAAAAAAACACACACGCACACAACAGTATATATTTATTCTATCCACATTCACCGGATATGAGCAATCATGTGCTCTGATTGGCTACTCTACTACTAGGATATCAGCTCATATACCGTGAGTAGAGAAAAACAAAATGGCGGAGCGTGTTACTGAACCAACTGAGGACAAAATAAAAACTCTACTCGAAAATAAAACCCAAAAAAATACAAAAGAAAAGCAAGAAAATATGGAATGAAAGTATTTTAATGATAAGAACATTTTTTTTTCAAGAATTATTATCGCTTTTTTCACAAATTGCTACTTTCTTTTTGCCAGTTTGTTTACATTCTAAGCGGAAATTATTTTGTCGGCCGTTTTGCATAAAGTTTTTATTTATCGAATTTGCAAAAAATAAAAATAAAAATGTCTCGTCTCGTCTCGTCTTCTTCCGCTTATCCGGGACCGGGTCGCGGAGGCAGCAGTCTAAGCATGGAAGCCCAAACTTCCCTTTCCCCAGACACCTCGGCCAGCTCCTCGGGAAGAACACCGAGGCGTTCCCAGGCCAGCTGAGAGACATAGTCCCTCCAGCGTGTCCTGGGTCTTCCCCGGGGCCTCCTCCCGGGGGGACATGCCTGGAACACCTCCCCCCAGTCGAAAAAGATGCCCGAGCCACCTCAGCTGGTTCCTCTCGATGTGGAGGAGCAGCGGCTCTACTCCGAGCTCCTCCCGAGTGACTGTGCTTCTCACCCTATCTCTAAGGGAGCGCCCAGCCACCCTGCGAAGGAAACTCATTTCAGCTGCTTGTATCCGCGATCTTGTTCTTTCTGTCATTACCCAAAGCTCATGACCATAGGTGAGAGTCGGAACGTAGATCGACCGGTAAATTGAGAGCTTCGCCTTTTGGCTCAGCTCCTTCTTCACCACGACGGACCGGTAAAGCGACCGCATCACTGCGGAGGCTGCACCGATCCGCCTGTCGATCTCACGCTCCATCCTTCCCTCACTCGTGAACAAGATCCCGAGATACTTAAACTCCTCCACTTGAGGCAGGACTTCTCCACCAACCTGGAGAGGGCAAGCCACCCTTTTCCGGTCGAGAACCATGGCCTCGGACTTGGAGGTGCTGATTCTCATCCCAGCCGCTTCACACTCGACTGCAAACCGCCCCAGTGCATGCTGAAGGTCCTGGTTTGAAGAAGCCAACAGGACAACATCATCCGCAAAAAGCAGAGATGAAATCCTGTGGTTCCCAAACAGGATTCCTTCCGGCCCCTGGCTGCGCCTAGAAATTCTGTCCATAAAAATTATGAACAGAACCGGTGACAAAGGGCAGCCCTGACGGAGTCCAACATGCACTGGGAACAGGTCTGACTTACTGCCGGCAATGCGAACCAGACTCCTGCTCCGTTCGTACAGGGACCGGACAGCCCTTAGCAAAGAGCCCCGAACCCCATACTCCCGAAGCACCCCCCACAGAATACCACGGGGGACACAGTCGAATGCCTTCTCCAGATCCACAAAGCACATGTGGACTGGTTGGGCAAACTCCCATGAACCCTCGAGCACCCTATGAAGGGTATAGAGCTGGTCCAGTGTTCCGCGACCAGGACGAAAACCGCATTGTTCCTCCTGGATCCGAGGTTCGACTATTGGTCTAATTCTCCTCTCCAGTACCCTGGAGTAAACTTTCCCTGGGAGGCTGAGAAGTGTGATTCCCCTATAATTGGAGCACACTCTCCGGTCCCCTTTCTTAAAAAGAGGGACCACCACCCCAGTCTGCCACTCCAGAGGCACTGTCCCCGACCGCCACGCGATGCTGCAGAGGCGTGTCAACCAAGACAGCCCCACAACATCCAGAGACTTGAGATACTCAGGGCGGATCTCATCCACCCCCGGTGCCTTGCCACCGAGGAGCTTGCAAACCACCTCAGTGACTTCAGCTTGGGTAATGGACGAGTCCACCTCTGAGTCATTAGCCTCAGTCTCCTCAGTGGAACACATGACGGTGGGATTGAGGAGATCCTCAAAGTATTCCTTCCACCGCCCGACAATGTCCCCAGTCGAGGTCAACAGCTCCCCACCCGCACTGTAAACAGTGTTGGCAGAGTACTGCTTCCCCCTCCTGAGGCGCCGGACAGTTTGCCAGAATTTCTTCGAGGCCGACCGATAGTCCTTCTCCATGGCCTCCCCGAACTCCTCCCAGTTCCGAGTTTTTGCCTCTGCAACTGCCCGAGCTGCAGCACGCCTGGCCTGCCGATACCCGTCGGCTGCCTCAGGAGTCCCGGAGGTCAACATGGCCCGATAGGACTCCTTCTTCAGCTTGACGGCATCCCTTACTTCCGGTGTCCACCACCGGGTTCGGGGATTGCCGCCACGACAGGCACCGGAGACCTTGCGGCCACAGCTCCGAACAGCTGCGTCCACAATGGAGGTAGAGAACATGGTCCACTCAGACTCAATGTCCCCCGTCTCCCTCGGAAGCTGGGAAAAGCTCTCCCGGAGGTGGGAGTTAAAGACCTCCCCAACAGAGTGCTCGGCCAGACGTTCCCAGCAGACCCTCACCATACGTTTGGGCCTGCCAGGTCTGTCCAGCTTCCTCCTCCGCCAGCGGATCCAACTCACCACCAGGTGGTGATCAGTTGACAGCTCAGCCCCTCTCTTCACCCGAGTGTCCAAGACATAGGGCCGGAGATCAGATGAAACGACTACAAAGTCGATCATCGACCTCCGACCTAAGGTGTCCTGGTGCCACGTGCACTTATGGACACCCCTATGCTCGAACATGGTGTTCGTTATGGACAAACCGTGACTAGCACAGAAGTCCAATAACAAAACACCACTCGGGTTCAGATCGGGGAGGCCGTTCCTCCCAACCACGCCCCTCCAGGTGTCACTGTCGTCGCCCACGTGAGCATTGAAGTCCCCCAGTAGCACAATGGAGTCCCCAGTCTGAGCACCCCTCAGTACCTCTCCCAGGGACTCCAAGAAGGCCGGATACTCTATACTGCTATTTGGCCCGTAGGCACAAACAACAGCAAGAGCCCTCTCCCCAATCCGAAGGCGCAGAGAGGCGACCCTCTCGTTCACTGGGGTAAACTCCAACACATGGCGGCTGAGCTGGGGAGCTATAAGCAAGCCCACACCAGCCCGCCGCCGCTCACCACGGGCGACTCCAGAGAAGTGGAAAGTCCAGCCCCTCTCGAGGAGCTGGGTTCCAGAGCCCAAGCTATGCGTGGAGGTGAGCCCGACTATCTCTAGCCGGTACCTCTCAACCTCCCGCACAAGCTCAGGCTCCTTCCCCCCCAGCGAAGTGACATTCCATGTCCCAACAGCCAGCCGCTGTGTCCGGGGATCAGGTCGTCGAGGCCCCTGCCTTCGACTGCCACCCAATCCACATTGCACCAAACCCCTACTGCTACCTCTGTGGGTGGTGAAAATAAAAATGCTGTTTCTCAAAATCCAGTGAATGTGGATAGAATAAAACAGTTATTCCACTCAATCTCGTCGTACATGGCCAATAGTCAACTCAGCTATCAGCTCATGTACGACTTGATTTTGTGGTATAACTGTTTATATATATATTTTTTAAAAATTATTAAAGAATGATACGTCATACTTTGCATATGCTTAATATTATGGAAGAACTGCAGAACAAGTCAAAACAGTTGAAACAGCCAATTCTTCACCAGCCTCTTTTTTTTCCTCTAAGACAATTAAAAAAACAAAAAAACAAAACACCATCATGCCAAATACTTTCCTGTGACGCTGAAAACTCTTTCTAAAAGTGCTATATAAATGTCTCCTCACATGTCAACAGTTACAGAAATTTTTAAGCCCACTTCCATGGAGCGTCTGCCACACCGTCAGATTTGCTGTTACGTTACGTTAACCAATCAGATTTGAGAATTCAACAGCACTGTGGTATAATAGGCATTTCTAATATTTCAATGTGAAATTATTATTATTATAGAGGTGACATGGACTCTTAAAGGACCCATGGCATGGTGGTTTGTTGATGCTTTAAACAGGCTCGTGGAGGCTTCCGGATGTTATATCCGCAGCCTTTTTCGAAATGAACCCTCGGTACGTAGATATAGCCTCCTGGGAGAAAGCCCCATTTCAGCGCTTTTCCCAGTGCATCGTTTTGCTAATGAGAAGCAGGAGGCGGGGAAGGGTAGAGGGTGGGGGCGTGCCATGGGGGGAGGGGGAGGGGCTGCCGTCTGCCTCCCAAGCCGGCCGAGAGCGCTCCTCGTCGGGCACGGCCAGGCGGGCGAATGCCCTGGTCCGTCCGCCCTGTCTAAAAAAATGGTACAACTCGAGCCCATGTACCTGGCTAACTGCAGGAAGCGGTTAGCTGCACAGCTAATGTAGCCATTGCTAGGCTAACGCACCGATTTTAAAACACGGCAAAACGACCAGTTATACACTTACTTGTTCGGTGTTTGTTGCTGATGTGGCAGGGATGCTTGGCAGAGACCCAGGCTTCAGTGACAGTTGATGTGCAAAACCTGCCCTGTACTGTCCCAAGTTGTGGAAACATTCATCAGGAAAATGCTTCCGACAAACATACACCGTCTTAGGTAGACTCGACGGCGTATTATTGAAGTAAATAAAATTAAGCCACTGCGTCTTCAGGGGCTCTCCCGTCGGCAGTAAAAACAGACTCCTTTCTGTGTTGTCACATCCATGTACAGCGCAATTTCCATGTTGTGTCTTCTATGGGCTCCTCACTACAAAAGGTAGTCATGTGTTCTGCGCATGCGCAGTAGGCTTGGTAGGACAAACAGCAACTTTTGAGTTGGGCGGGCAATCCATACAGTGGGTGGGAATCCAGAGGGGGGGCGTGGGGATCATCTCCCTTGCTGACGTAGTAAAGGGAAGAGTTTATCAACGCGCCGTTTTGACGTGCCATTCTCAAATGTTGGGCATAGTTTGGTTTACACATTATGAAATTTCTAGCCACTGGGGTGACTTAAGAAGGTTAAGACTCTTAAGGTTAAGACTTAAGACTCATTTTAACGTTAAAAAACCTAAGAAAGTGAAAATTTCATGCCATGGGACCTTTAACACCTCCACCTGGTGACGAAAGCTCAGCAGAGACTTTTCTTCCTGAGAAAGCTTAAAACCCCCCCCGCCAAACTCCTCTTTCAGCTCTTAATGAACTTCTACAGAAGCACAATAGAGAGCTTTCTCTGCTGCTGTGTGACAGTTTGGTACACCAGCTGTACTGCAGAGAACCGGAGGGATCTGGAATGGATAGTTAAGACTGCACAGAGGATTGTGGGGACCAAGTTACCAAATCTGGACATAGTTTATGCTAACCGTTTACGTAAGAGAGCTAACAACATTATCAAGCACTCAACACGCCCAGGTCATAAACTGTTTGTCCCGCTCCCATCAGGCAAAAGATACAGGACCATCAGGACACGCACAAGTAGACTGAGGAACAGCTTCTTCCCCAGAGCTGTAGCCTCCATTACACTCACCCCCCTCACACATACTGTACACCCCTGAGTTGCTGCTAACGCACTGATCACTTTACTTTCAGGACTGTAAATACAGTTGAAGAGTTTGGTTCCAAAACACTATATCCAATTCCATTGTTTCAAGAAAAATCACTTTTTCTGATTACGGTAAGTGATAAAAGGAAAACCACTGTATCTCATCTCATCTCATTTTCTCTAGCCGCTTTATCCTGTTCTACAGGGCCGCAGGCAAACTGGAGCCTATCCCAGCTGACTACAGGCGAGAGGCGGGGTACACCCTGGACAAGTCACCAGGTCGTCATCACAGGGCTGACCACTGTATCCTGTTTTAAAATGTATTGACTAACTCCTTAATGATAATTGTAGCAGTTCGGATGGGTGGGTGGAGCACAGAAGGACGGCAGGCCAGAACTGAGTTCACAAAACCCGTTTATTATAGCTTTTCAGCCTTACTATACACATACACACACACTCCAGTCGTCTGGTTGGGGAGAGAGCCCTCTCTGCTCTCGCTCTCTTCCTTAAATAGGGCGCGGTCACTGGGGAAGACGCACAAACACATTAATCAACCTCAGGTGCAGTGATTCTGCCACTTACCTTCCCCGACTCCGCCCTCCGGTCACAGACCGACACTTGGCCACGCCCCCACTGCCACAATAATAAACTTCAAAAATGAAATCCAGAACTAATTAACAGCTTTTAAATGAACCAAGTAATTATTTTTGTCAAGTCGCTACATATCCACGCCACGGCATTTTCCCCCAAAATGCTACATATCCCTTTCTATTTAAAGTGCATTTAACCGTGTTCTTTCATGACAGATATATCTGAAATTGGATATATAATGTGCTTTAGTATCCTGAAAAATGTGCAGTGTCAGCCGGTGTGAGTTTATCAGCATGGCAAAACACACATGTACGCGTTTTATGCATACACAATGTCTGGTATTTTCCCGGCACCCGAATGCCGCATTTTCTTAACGTGTTTTCGATTATGATTTGCTTTTGACGGCCTACGTTTCTTCCCCACTGGTGAAACCATCATGGCCTCCTCCGTTCCGTCGAAATTATTCATAATTCAGCGTGAAATTGTCCAATAAATGTGAGAAGTGCCGAAACGATTTCCTACTTCATGGGCGCAGCCATATTAGAAGACTTCACGCCAGTGGCGGCCTCTGATTGGCCAAATAGATATGTCTGGTTTTGAGAAAAATCGGTGATGGCGCTTGTTGCGTTTTGGAATGAAAGGCCGTAATGTGGTGTGTAAATCAATGGCAGTTTGGCGAAAACTGAATATGGTACGAGTAAGATATGATAATCGCTGACGGTTTGGTGGCGGGAGTTAAAATTTTTCAAATTTGGCGTTTATCGCGTTTTGGAACCAAACTCTTCAATTATTACAATCTGTGCAATATCTGCTCACGCTGCACTTTATTTTACTGACTTGATCACTTTACACATAGGAACGTAAATACACCTAGTACAACTATGCAATATCTGCCTACACTGCAAATCCCCCACTTACTTTATCTCGTATTTTATTTTTTTTATTTATATTGCTGATGTTTTCTCTGACAGCTACCAAACCAAGTTTCGTTGCATAATTACAATGACAATAAAAGTCTTATCTATCTTATCTATCTTGAGAATGTGGTGTGGTTTGCTAAATGTATGGTGAGTTATTATTATTATTATTATTTTTTTTAAATTGCAGATTTTTCTTTACATTTTTCCAGTGCAGAATTTAATTCCTTCCCCAGCTGGAACCAAAATGCTCAGCTCCTCTTTTTCTTTCCCAATGCAAACACACAGGAGGTGGGGAGGTGTTAGGAAAAGGATGATCAGTATTTTCTTTGAGGTTGAGGTTGAGGTTGCAACTCACAGGTATCAGAAAGCACTAAAACAACAAACTGCTCCTTTAATTCCAAGCCAGTAAATAATAATAATAATAAAAAAAAGGGTTTAAACGTCTAAACTGTAACATAAGCCCCATGTTTTGCCGCAGTGAGAAAGACAGACAAAAAGAGATTCACCACTAAGTCTCAGCGTCATGCTTTTGAATAAAGACAATCATCGACTCCGAACTCTGCCAGTTGCTACATCACAAATCCAAACACACTGACTCTAGGAAACAATTTGTACCAAACCATCTCTCAAGACAAGTTACACAAAGCAGACCACAAGCTGCAAGCTGAGTTCAAGCAAGGCTATAATCTACGAAAAGGACACCCAGCTTTCACTGAAGAAACATTTCCTCATAGGGAGAGGTTACGAAGTGTAATTATTCAAACGATTAAATGCTGTTGACGGAAACTATCGCTGTTCTTTCATTATGTGCATCGCCGACGTCAAGCGAAATTTCAGTCTGGCTGGTCTTCAAGTTCGATAATAAATGGGGGGGGATGTGGGTAATTCTTTATGCCTGACACCACTAATGTACAGATTTAAACTAGGGATAAAGCGTGTGTGCTGAAAATGATTTTTGACTCAGTAATTAATAAATCATCTTGCAATATTGTGTTAATCTGAGCCAAGACCGCGATAAAGACAGAACATGATAAAGAAGGAAGGAAGACAGATTCTAAGGCTTACACGGGTTTGTTATACTTGGTCGAGTCAGCATTCCTTCTATATCTATAAAGGCTTTTTAAGACAGAAGTATGGACGTTGGAGTGGCTGTACCAAGCATTTGGAGACCAGATTAAACAACGGCGTGTGAAGGGAGTTCAGAGCAGAACCCTCCCTCGCAGTGCTTTTTCCGAGGTAAAGTGCCTTTAGTGTCAACATTCTGTACTGCTGAACGCTGCAACAAAACCGTTCCACCCTCATGAGTTATAGCCTTGCAACTGTTATTAGACCCAACGTCTGAATTACCAAAGAGCTCCGTTTCCATCTTGCAGGCTGTTCTCGGCTTGGCTGCAGGAATTCAGGATGAACTTTCTCTCCGCCGTCATAAAAGTCCACATGAAACGTTTAGTATTTGAGGAACACGTTGTGCTAGATCATCGATAAACAGCAGGGAAGAAATTCCATTTATGTTCACGCAATGCTCTAACCTTCTCACCAATGACAAGATCCATCCATCAAACAACAGGTCTTAATTTAGTCCCAGCATGCACTGGAGCCTGTACCTGCAGCGAGACGGACATCTGTTCCAGGGCATGCAATGAAAAGGCAGACAGAAAGATAGATGTATAATCCTGGGAGCAACCAATCAGAAACTAGACCCATTTGCAGACACATCACGATAATCGCCTAATTTTTAGCTCCGTCTATGATAGTGTCATATATGAAATATATTGCACAAAAGTTTTTTTTTTTTTTTAAACTCTCATGGAATATAATTATGGGATTACCTTTTCCAAGAAGCACATGTGATGCTGCTTTTAAACTTGGATAAAATAAGAAACCTCAGAAAACAGTTTTAGGATTTCATCTTTGATGCCTTGGGATGATGCATTGGCATGATGCATTGGGATGCCAGGATAGCGATGATGTACGCTGCCTCGCCATAAAAACGCCACACACTAATACAGGGTTAGTCAAAATTATGTTAACACTAATGTGGGTGTTAATTTTTCTCCTGCAGATAGACGTACACCGTGGGTGACACTGTTGCTCGCTGGTGGTGGTGTAATGGTCGCCTCACAGCAAGAAGGTCCTGGGTTCGAGCCCAGCGGCCAATGGGGGCCTTTCTGTATGAAGTTTGCATGTTCTCCCCGTGTTTGCGTGGGTTTTAGCCCAGGAGTAATAGGGTTATACCCGGAACAAATTAGTAACAAGCTGAAAATTTCAGAATATGTTCAGAATACCTTTAGGAATAACATACTAAAAGTCCCCGGAAATCCCCCTTGTGCTCTCTGAGAAATTCAAGATGGCGTCCAAAATGGCCGCCAAATGGAGATCTGCCCATATCTCAGGCCCAAAACAAAATATTAATGCAATTAAAAGGTCAGAATATATGTTTTGTAGGGTAGGAGAGTAAATTCCAACATGTGTGTATTAATTACATTGTGTATTAACATTATATAATAACAATGTACACATTATTATAACAATATATTTGTGTATAGTGTGGATCCATTGGTTACTCGTTCACTCCGTATCATCCTATTCTGCTCACAAAACAACAAACACAATTACTAGGGGTTGGAGCACTTATTTTCATTAATATTAATTAAAGTAAATTGGTGGTGTAAAATGAAAAATGGCATGTTAAAAGGTCATGCTGAGTTCAGTCATTTTTTGTCCGAACACACTGGCATTGCTAGTAGTAAAGACTGGCGCTAGAAACTCAAAGATTAATTTTTTTCCACCCTTAAACAAGCTTGAATAAATTCCCTACTTCATTGATGGTACAACAAAGGTCCAAGCATTACAACTGAGGCACTGAGAAGTGTTTAAGTCTACTCATTGTTTATAAGCAAGAGCTTTTATTGAGGCAGACCTTTTTGTCATGAAAGTCGCCGGAATGTTGAAGAAGTGTACTGAAACAGCTTGCCATTGTAGTTTTAGAAGATAGAGTTCTCAAATTTAATTTCCCTTTAATATTTTATCAAAGCTTAAAGATGCACTAAATATTAAGGAAATTGATGTCTAATTGTTGTCTTACATTATGTTCATGTATGTAGGTAGCCTACTAAGCTAATCTGTCAATCATGTCAACCATCAAATCCCATGTAATTTCCACATTAATGACCTTGTAATCTTGGTTAATTTTAATTTTAACAGTGTGACAATGGTGAATTTGCATTGCTTGTATGAGAGAACATATAATTTAACATTTTAATTGCATTTATATTATGTTTTATCCCTGAGATATTGAAAAATCTCCAATCGGCGGCCATTTTGGACGCCATCTTGAATTTCTCAGAGAGCACAAGGTGGATTCCCGGGGACTTTTAGTATGTTATTCCTAAGGGTATTCTGAACATATTCTGAAAAATTCAGCTTGTTACTAATTTGTTCCGGGTTGGACTCAATTTTGAGCTAATGCTCTTGGGCTATTTGCTCTGGTTTCCCCCACAGACATGGAGGTTAGGTTAATTGGTGGCTCGAAATTGTCCGTAAGTGTGAATGTGAGTGTGAATGGTTGCTTGTCTCTACGTCAGCCCTGCAATGACCTGGAGACTTGTCCAGGGTGTACCCCGCCTCTCGCCCATAGTCAGCTGGGATAGGCTTCAGCTTGCCTGCAACCCTGTAGAACAGGATAAGCTGCTACAGATAATGGATGGATGGATGCTGCTCACTGGTTTTTGTGTGTTGAACAGGTTGAGACCGTCCTGTAAATCATCTTGCACATATGACGTATGTTTTGTGAATAAATGGTTTCTACCATTTAAGTGTTCAGATAATTTTGACTAACCCTGTATTTCCCATGGAATGCCTTTCACTTTGATTACGGCGCACATTCACCACAGCATTGTTTCAACAAACTTGTGCAACTTCATAGCACTTATTTACATACAGAGTTGCATTTGTTCATTTTTCACCCTAGATCTTGTCTGGATGATGGGAGAGTCGAACTACTCTGTAAAGTCTTCTCCAGCACATCCCAATGACTTTCAACCGGATTAATGTCAGGATTCTGTGGTGACCAATTCATGTGTGAAAATGATTCCTCATGTTCCCTGAACCACTCTTTCACAATTTGAGTCTGATGAATCCTGGCATTGTCGCCCTGGAATATGCCCAGGCCATCAGGATAGAAAAAAAAACCCATTGATGTGATAACCTGGTCATTCAGTACATTCAGGTCATCAGCTGACTTCATTTTATTGCCCCATAACATTGTTGAGCCTCGACCTGACCAACTGAAGCAACCACAGATCATAACACTGTCTCCAGAGGCTTGTACAGTGGCCACTATGCATGATGGGTGCATCGCTTCATGTGCTTCACTTCTTACCCTGACACGCCCATCACTCAAGGATAGGGTAAATCTGGACTCATCAGACCACATGGCCTTTTTCCATTGCTCCAGAGTCCAATTTTTATGCTCCCGAGCAAATTGAAGCCTTTCCTTCCGATTAGTCTCACTAACAAGTGGTTTTCTTACAGACACACAGCTGTTTAGTCCCAATCCTGTGAATTCTCGCTGCATTATGCTTGTGGAAATGCTCTTACTTTCGCTATTAACCACAGCCGTGAGTTCTACTGCTAATTTTTTTTTACGATTTAACTTCAGCAAGTGTTTACGTGATCTCTGATCACATTTCTTCTATGAAGTTGATAGTTCATCACTATCCTTCCAGGTTTTAATAATGTGTTGGACAGTTCTTAACCCAATTCCACACTGTAAAACCCCATAAGGTTACTGAGCTCAAAAATTTTATTGAAACCGATTACGTAAAAATTTTTGAGGTAAGTAACTTAAATTTTTTAAGGTAAGATTTCTTAAAAATTACACTATAGTTACACTTAATTGTAATTTTTAAAGGTCCCATGGCATGAAATTTTCACTTTCTGAGGTTTTTTAACGTTAAAATGAGTTCCTCTGACCTTCTTAAGTCACCCCAGTGGCTAGAAATGTCATAATGTGTAAACCAAACTATGCCCACCCTTTGTCAACATTTGAGAATGGCGCGTCAAAATGGCGCATTGATAGGCTCTTCCCTTTACTACGTCAGCAAGGGAGATGATCCCCACGCCCCCCCTCTGGATTCCCACCCACTGTATGGATTGCCCGCCCAGCTCAAAAGTTACCACCATAGATACGTCACTTCAATTTTGTAGTGAGGAGACCATAGAGGATACAACAACATGGCACCACCTAAGCGAGCGAAACATGGAAATTGCCCTGTACATGGATGTGACAACACAGAAAGGAGTCTGTTTTTACTGCCGACGGGAGAGCCCCTGAAGACGCAGTGGCTTAATTTTATTTACTCCAATAATACGCCGTCGAGTCTACCTAAGACGGTGTATGTTTGTCGGAAGCATTTTCCTGAGGAATGTTTCCACAACTTGGGACAGTACAGGGCAGGTTTTGCACATCAGCTGTCACTGAAGCCTGGGTCCGTACCAAGCATCCCTGCCGCATCAGCCACAAACACCGAACAAGTAAGTGTATAACTGTTAAGTCGTTTTGCCGTGTTTTAAAATCGGTGCGTTAGCCTTGCAATGGCTACATTAGCTGTGCAGCTAACCGCTTCCTGCAGTTAGCCAGGTACTCTGCGCTACAAAACCAAAAAGCATGCAGCATGCTCTGTTAAACTGAGTTTAGTCTGGAAATTGACTGTAACTTATGAGCTTATGTTTGACTATTGCTCCGCAATGCATGTCTTCTGTTGGATAAGCGATATGTTGCTGTAGTTGCTGCTTCTATCCTCTTTGGTTATGGAGTGCGTGTTCAAGCCTACGGTATTATACGTTCGTAAACTACCACTCCGAACACTCTCACTCTCTGTTCTCTGTGTCACGTTGAGTTTACGAAAGGAGTCCGAGGGAGAACGGGGTTTTGTCTTAGCAGCGTGGCTACAGGCGCTGATAGCAGCGAGTATGTGTGTGCGCGCAGCTTGGTCAAGCCCCTCCCCCTCCCCCCATGGCCCGCCCCCACCCTCTACCCTTCCCTGCCTCCATGCTTCTCATTAGCAAAACGAAGCACTGGGAAAAGGGCTGAATTGGGGCTTTCTCCCAGGAGGCTATATCTATGTGCCGAGGGTTCATTTCGAGAAAGGCTGCGGATATAACATCCGGAAGCCTCCACGAGCCTGTTTAAAGCATCAACAAACCACCATGCCATGGGTCCTTTAAGAAATCTTACCTTTAAAAATTTAAGTTACTTACCTCAAAAATTTTTACGTAATCAGTTTCAATAAAATTTTTGAGCTCAGTGACCTTATCGGGTTTTACAGTGCAGTATTTTAGCAATCTCCTTAGTTGTTTTCTTTTCTTGATGCAAGCCTATAATGTGACGTTTCTAAAACTCGGTGTGGCAGCGCGGGCGTGGTCCAGCGTTGGTCTGTGACCGGAGGGTGGATTCAGGGAAGGTAAGTGGCAGAATCACTACACCTGATGTCAGTTAATGTGTGTTTGTGTGCCTTCCCCAGTGACCACGCCCTATATAAGGAGAGAGAGAGCAGAGGAAGAGAGCTCTCTCCCCAACCAGACGACCTGTGTGTGTGTGTGCGTGTGTGGCTGGGAGAGTGTAAAAATCACTGAAAAGTGCCAATAAAGAGGGTTTTTTTTAACTCAGTTCTGGCCTGCCGTCCTTCTGTGCTCCACCCACCCGTCCGAATTTCTACACTTGGTCACATCTTTTCCACAGCTGCAGGGTACATCTTGCGGCATGGGTGTTTAAGAAATGTGAACCTACTCACTGCATCAGTTAGGGTTAATATAACTGTTCCCAGCTGAAACACATTAATTACTGCAGTAATTATCCAATCTGAGGCTCTTGAGTATTTGTTTATTTAAATCCAAATGCCGACTTTTTTTTTGGCTGCACAGTAATTGTTAAATATCATAATGTATACCACATTACTGTTGAATTCTCATTTCTGATTGGTTAAAAGGTTTTGAATCCTTTTCTATAATAGTAGCTCTGACTGTAGTGAGGTTACTGCCTTGTAATAATGTGCAATCATTTTTATACTAAAAACATACACAGGGACTTGTATGTGCCAGTGTATATAGAGGATATTACACAGTGGCACGAAGATATGAAGTTTATGTTCGAGTGGTGATTGTATTTTTCAACACAAGAAGATAAACTTCATATCTTCGCAGAACCATGTAATATAATATCCTTTTTTATCCCCCGCTGTCCGAAAGGCCCAAAGGGGGATTATGTCGTGGCGATGTCTGTCCGTCCGTCCGTCCGTCCTGGGAAGGGTACTCACCTTCTGAAATCAACTCCTCTCACAATTTTTGAAGGAATTTCACGAAACTTGGCAGGATTCTTTGTTATATGTCGGTAATGCGCATATTGCAATTTCATTCAGTTCAGTCACATTTTACCAGAGTTATGGCCTAGTTGCCAGTGGGGGATATTGTGCTCTCAGAGCGCTCGTTATTATATGGACACATTCACAAAAAACATGCAAGTTCTCATCTCATTATCTCTAGCCGCTTTATCCTGTTCTACAGGGTCGCAGGCAAGCTGGAGCCTATCCCAGCTGACTACGGGCGAAAGGCGGGGTACACCCTGGACAAGTCGCCAGGTCATCACAGGGCTGACACATAGACACAGACAACCATTCACACTCACATTCACACCTACGGTCAATTTAGAGTCACCAGTTAACCTAACCTGCATGTCTTTGGACTGTGGGGGAAACCGGAGCACCCGGAGGAAACCCACGCGGACACGGGGAGAACATGCAAACTCCGCACAGAAAGGCCCTCGCCGGCCACGGGGCTCGAACCCAGACCTTCTTGCTGTGAGGCAACAGCGCTAACCACTACACCACCGTGCCGCCCAACATGCAAGTTAATCAAAAGAATTTTAATTTTGAACCAGTTTGCCATTTTGACAACGCGAGTCAAGTCAACGGGAAAACACTGGGCATGACATCAGTGATATCCTCACAAGTGAAGATATTGCAAACCATGCCACTCAGATCCACGATGTATTTCGTGTAAAAAAATGCAAGTTTTTCAACATGAGAAGATAAACTTCATATCTTCAAGCCAACATATGATTTTCTTTTAATTATATCGACACATTCACAAACAAAAAGTACCCAAATTTATCAAAACAATTCATCGATTTCCTCACGAGTGAAGATATTGGAAAATGTGTTACTCAATGTCCCGGATGTAGTTCGTATGAAAAATATGAGTGGTGTATTTCCCAGTAAAACATTTGTCTCTCTGTAATAAATGTTATCATACCTATCCATGGTGAACTTTATGTTTGAACACAAACGTGTCTGTGGAAGTGACACTTTCTGTAAGAAGACATTTATTTAGCCTGGATGTAAGGAGTCTCCAGTGTCAGTCAGCAAGTTTTCTGCCACAGAATAGTTTTCAGGATGCAGGGTTTTGTGGGTTCTGGTTTCTCAGTAACATACCAAGCTGCATTTGTTTTGTCTTATTAACTTCACAAGAGAGAACAAAAAAGATGCTGGGGAAATAATGACTGTTTTATAGCTGTTACAACCCAAGTAATAATCGGAATTATTCTATTGACATTCACTGGATATGAGCAATCGCACGCTCTGATTGGCTACTCTACGACTAGGATATCAGCTCATACACCGTGAGTAGAGAAAAACAAAATGGCGGAACGTGTTGCTGAACCAACCGAGGACGAAATAAAAACTCTACTCAAAAACAAAACCCCAAAAGTACAAAAAAAGCAACAAAATATCGAATAAAAAGTATTTGATAGTAAGAAAAAAAATTTTCCAAGAATTATTATTATAGCATTTTTCACAAATTGCTACTGTCATTTCGCCGGTTTGTTTACATTCTAAGTGGAAATGATTTTGTCAGAAGTTTTGTTTTTATTTATGGAATTTGCAAAAAATAAAAATAAAAATGCTCTGTTTCTCAAAAATCCAGTAAATGTGGATAGAATAAAACAGTTATTCCACTCAATCTCATCGTACATGGCTTATAGCCAACTCGGCGCATAGCTCATGTACGACTCGATTTCGTGGAATAACTGTTAACTAACTTGTTTCTGTATTGTTCCAAAGCATTAAATGTATAAAAAGCACCATGTGTTGCTCTTTAATGAATGAAAATGGTTGATCATTGGCAAACTGCTGCAGTGTAAGAAGAATAAAATACTTCAGGACATGCTGTTAGAGGGAAACAACATGTTCAGGTGATACTGACTGAATGAAAATCCCACCGTCTCATAACTGAATGTTTTCCTAGCACGCCTCTCACACCTTATCTTCTTTTATACTCCTTACATATAGCACAAGAGTGCTCTGAGAGTACAATATCCTCCACTGGCAACTAGGCCATAACTCTGGTAAAATGCGACTGAATTGAACGAAATTGCAATATGCGTATTACCGACATATAGCAAAGAATCCTGTCAGGTTTCGTGAAATTCCTCCAAAAATTGTGAGAGGAGTTGATTTCAGAAGGTGAGTACCCTTCCCGAGACGGACGGACAGACGGGCATCGCCATGACATAATCCCCCGATCAGGCCTTTCGGCCAGTGGGCGATAATAAAAATTGTGAGGGAAGTTGAATTCAGAAAGCAAGCACATGCTGATGAAATTGCCAAAGTACAAGTTTGTTAATAATCAAGGGACTAACTCTGGTAAAATTTGCCCAAATTAAACAAAATTTCAATATGCGTATAACTGTCATATAACAAAGCCTTTTGCCAAGTTTGGTGAAATTCCTCCACAAATTGTGAGAGAAGTTGATTTTAGAAGGAAAACACATTCTCATGAAATTGTCAAAGTATAATTTTGTTAATCAAGGGCTGGGTAAAATGTGGCCCAGTTTAACAAAATTACAATATGCGTATTACTGACAACACTGATAACACTGTGATAACACTGCCTCTTGTCAAGTTTAGTGAAGTTCCTCCAAAAATTATGAGGGAAGTTGATTTCAGAAAGCAAGCACATGTTGTTGAAGTTGCCAAAGTACAAGTTTGTTATTAATCAAGCGCATAACTCTGGTAAAATTTGCCCAAATTAAACAAAATTTCAATATGCGTATAACTGTCATATAACAAAGCGTTTTGCCAAGTTTGGTGAAATTCCTCCACAAATTGTGAGAAGAGTTGATTTCAGAAGGTGAGCACCCTTCCCAGAACGGACAGACGGAAAGAAACTGTCATGACATAATCCCCCCTTCGGGCCTTTCGGCCAGCAGGGGATAATAACTGATTACAGGCACATCTTTGGTCTTGACAAACAGAGCTCTTTTAGTAGTGCTTTCTACTTTCTATAGACCCTTTTCAGTCACGTGACCTTCGTAAACGCGACCACCATTTTGGACATGTAACGGACTTCGGCTTGAATTGGTTTGAATGCGAGGAAGGCGACAAACGGAGAACATACAAGAAAAAGGAGCGAGATGCAGAAAACACCTTCACTATCCAGCGACGTAGGGCATTTACAGGGCGAGCAGAGGGAGAAATAACAACAGTAACGACACATTAGCAACGCCGTACAGAAATAATGGTTTATGGCACAGACCCTTTCGGTTCTCGCTCATCTAGCTGCTACAATGACTGCTTAGACTGCAACAATAATACCTAACACACATTTAAGTATCCGTCGTAAAGACATGAAGCTCGTCGAGTGACGAGTGTGTTCATTGATAAGCTAACACAATCTAAGGCTACGTTTACATTACGTCGAATCAGCGGATCATCAGATTAACGTTCTTAAAACGATTCGCGTTGACACTAAAACCGTTAGCCGTGCACACAGCAACACCAATACGCGGATATGCTCGGCTCCGCAGGCATCCTGCGCTCCAAATCACTCCGCCCTGAACAGCGAGTGCCCTCTGGAGGGTGCGCACTCCGGCCCTGCGCAGCTCACAGAGCGCGCGAGTGAAGTGAACAAGCCACGATTCGGGACTGAGCCGCTGTGTGTGAGATCCCAGCGCATATCACTTATTACTTGCAAGTGGAAGGATGGCAAGCCTAAAGACAATCATAACTACACAATGGGCAGTATTTGCATCAGTATTTGCAGTATTTTCATACTTTTATACTCTTTAATGAAAGGTGATACAAGGCGGAAGTCTGCGCCGTTTTTCAGCAGTCGCGTCACATGACCAACGCCAGCGAATCAGGAAGGTGGATGTCACAGTGATGTTGTCCAATGAGACGCCAGCTAGAGCTCAGCACAGCGTATTCGCGTATTCTCAATGTTTACACAGCACCGGAGCTGATACGATCTAGATTGAATACGTGGACGCTGGCGGATTCCCGTTTCCCCGCTTTTTCGGGGGGTTAATGTAAACGGACAGTGCGTCCGCGAAGAAAACGAGACAGATACGGTCTAGTGTAAACGTAGCCTAAAAGTAGACATACCATCACACTGCCCTGGCGCTGTGTACAGTTTACCTTCTATGGTTTGTGCACTCACTATTTGTCATTACTTTCTCCAACCGTTGTTACAGATTACAGGGAACGGCCTGGATTTAAGAGACAAATACATGTTCCTCTTGTTTTGAACACTTATTTGTAGGCAGTGCTTAATTTGTAAAGTGGGAGGTCCCGGAGCGCAGAGGATGAGCGGCTCCGGTGCGGAAAAAAAGGGGGGAGGGGGGCACGGCGCTGCACTTCTGGGCATGTTTTGTAATAACACTGCAAATTAAGTTCATCTGCAGATATTTTGTGGATGTCGTTTCATGAGAGAAATCACCAACAAGACAGATATCAAAATCAGACATTAACACTAAATAAACTTGCATTTTTTTATTTAATTATTATTATTATTTTTTTGTTACATAGTCAAAAGAGGTGTCGGATCACCGGATCCAGTGTAAATAGCTGCCGGAGCCAACGCCCGAGGTTCCGGAGCGCGCTCCGGCTTGCTCCCCCTCAAATTAAGTGCTGTTTGTAGGACACTGCCTCTGATCTGTCCTACAGTCTACCAACAGCAAAGGAACACAACGCTAGCTAATGTCGTTAGCTAATAGCTACTACAGAAGAACAAAGAGGTTACAATGGGTTATTTTAGCCTATTTGGTTACACACTCGCCGCCACAGAATGTTAACAGCAATGTAATGCCTTTTCTGGCTAATTTTATTCGTCTTACCTCCAACAAAGTGGTCACTACACAAGCGTTGGTATGCCGCTATCCATCTTCTCCGTCCGTCAGCATCTACCGGGATCCGATAAAATGATAACCCTTGCCTTGTTTGTTGATGGTTACTACATCCAGGTGCACAACAATATAGTGGCATGATGGAAGTCTTGCTGAAAATAAACACTTTCTTTGCTGCTGTTCCTCAATGCTGGCTGTGGTAAACTACTGGTAGTACATGTCCAAAATGGCGGCCGCGTTTGTCGTGACGTCACGTGAAAAGGGTCCATAGCAGGTGATGGAAAAGGAAAGAACAGACTCTCATTTCATTTAGAGTATATCAAACATCTGAACACTGAGTATTATATGTAGCAGTGTCGGACGCTATATACAAACCAGTCTTTTAAAGCTGTACAAAGTCAAGACAAAAAAAAAAAAACAACTGTAAAGTTGATGTACAAGTGATGTTTTTTTTTTTTTCCAGAACAGATTACTGAACCCTCCCTGCGCTGCATATTTTTTTAAACTATTCATCTCTTCCTGAGCTTAGTCAACCGTTACAGCAGGGAAAACTCAGAAATGTTCAGTGCCTGGGGTCTGCATGCAGGATGAGGAATGAGAAACAATAATTTGGGTTATATTAACATATTCCTCTTCCAATAAATCTGTACTTATAGAGTGAGCGTGACAGTTAGGGGATTTGGTTTGTACTTCATTCAAGTACTCCCTCAATGGTTAACACGAACACTTTATTAAAGCTAAATAATGTATACTGCTTTTTGGGATATAATTCACAGAGCTCAACCTGTATAAAATGAACAATGACTCTACACACAAGTGCTACAAGAATTAATCTGGCTAATGCTAATCTCCTGGTTAATTTTTATCATTTTAAACTTTCGCTGTAGGACGTGGTTGTGGGCAGGATGCCCCGAAATACACTTAAAGCACTAAATACATGAGCAAACATCCCACTTAAGCTCTAAATGGTTTGGTTTAAATTTTGAGGATTTGCAAACAGCGAAACCAATGTTCCAGCTCGAGAGATCATATACCTTTGGTTTCATCTAATGCCTAAAACGTGACATCACTCTTCCATGAAAACAGGGTTTAACATATATTTAGCCCATACTTCTGTTCTCTGCACCCCTACATAGTAGACTGAAATGAACACCACACACTTCATTCAACACTTGAGACTTCACTGATAGCACTTTAGCTAATGTACTTTGCTCAATGGGGGATTTTACTCTGCATAATTAAGCGTTATCTTATTCCCAGTTCCCTTTCTGAGGCAAATGAAGCAATCCTACCTCACAAAGGCCCTCCAACTGAGAGGCTTAAGACGGTGACACACACACACATTGCATTTTAAGAACTCCATTGTCATTCTATGTACAGGCAAAACCAACATAAACTCCAATTTGATTTAAAGATCAACACTCAGTCAATATTTAAAAAAAAAGCGGCTATAGGGTAAGGGTAGGGTCAGTAAGGTATGAAATTAAGGCACGTTAAAGCGCATTAAAGTCAATTCTTTAGAAAAGCTTGTACACCTCAGTAGACACATGAATTCATATATTCACACATACAGATCTATATTATATGGACGCGAGTGTTTTACTGGGAAATACACCATTCGTATTTTTCATACGAACTACATGCGGGACATGGAGACCCAAAACCGTGACATAAATCTCTAGATGTTACTCGTGACAAAATCGATGAATTGTTTTCATAAATTTGGGTACTGTTTGCTTGTGAATGTGTCGATATAATAAAAAGAAAATCACACGTTGGCTTGAAGATACGAAGTTTATCTTCTCGTGTTGAAAAACTTGCATTTTTAATACAAAATACATCGCGGATCTGAGTGACAAATTTCCCGATATTTCACCCCAATGATGTCACTTCTAGTGTTTTCCTACTGACTAGACACACATTATCAAAATGGTGAACCGATTCAAAATTAAAATTCTTTTGATTAACTTGCATTTTTTGTGGAGGTGTCCATATAATATAAAGAACATTACACTGTGGCACGAAAATATGAATATCTTCTCGTGTGGAAAATATTTTCACCCGTCCGCTTCGCTCACTCGTGAAACATCCATTCACTACTCGAAAATAAACTTCATATCTTTGCACAACTGTGTAATATCCTTGATGCGTTTCCCCAGTCATTAATGCACACACTGTCACCTAACACACTGATTTATTTCTCTATTATTACTTTCAGATGTTACAAGTGCAAGCAAAAGTCCATCCTTAAACACATTAAACTGTTTGTGATGTTCTTCATGATTATGTTTTCAGTTTGTTAGTTGGTGTTGTACTTTTATTCTTTTTGTGAGAAATTAGCAGTTATCTGCTGCTCTGACTTCACACGGATACACCACTATGGCAGTCATAATGGTCTTTAATAAGTTAAGTCAGTTTATTTGTATAGCACTTTTAGCAACAGACATTGTTGCAATGCATCTTTACATTAAAAAAAACATATGAACTAATTTTACTGCTAAAAAAATGAATTTATCCCTGATGAGCAAGCCTGTGGTGATGGTGGCGAGGAAAAACTCCCTCAGACGGCATGAGGAAGAAACCTTGAGAGGAACCAGACTCAAGATAGAACCCATCCTCATCTGGGTGATAACAAATAGCGTGATTATAAATAACTCGCTTCTATAAGTGTGTCCTATATTCTATAACAATGTCATATATAAGGGAACTCCCAACAATCTCAAACATAAGAGACAGTCGTCAGGTTTTGCTGTTAGCTTCAAAAAAAAAAAAAGGCATGAGTTTCTTTTTTCACCAGTTTCAGCAAAGTTCAGTGACACTCACTAGTGAGAAATCAAATGTAGGACTCGGCTCAGAAAATAAACTCAGCTAGTTAGCGATGTATGAGATGCATAATAATAATAATAAGTTAAATTTATCTAGCGCCTTTCAAGAAACCCAAGGACGCTTTACAATTATAGACAAGGAAATAAATAAATAAATAAATAAATAAATAATTAAAAAATAATAAATAAATAAAAAGTTAAAAGTCCACCAAGTAGGGGTCAGGATGTAATTCCAGTGGTGTAGCAGCCACAGCCCCACCAAAAGGCGCACGAAAACAAGTCCCATGTCTCCAGCACCGCCGCCATGGTTAACATGTCATGGCCATGATGGATGAGCATGACAGCTCAAGCTACATTTACACAGACCCTAATAATCTGTTAATATTTGGATTCAAGTGCAAATGGAATGAAATACCCCATTCTGATTGACCGGGGTGGCAGCACAGTGGTGTAGTGGTTAGCACTGTCACCTCACAGCAAGAAGGTTCCGCGTTTGAACCTCACAGCCGACGGGGACCTTTCCGTGTGGAGTTTGCATGTTCTTCCCGTGTCTGCGTGGGTTTCCTCCGGGTGCTCCGGTTTCCCCCACAGTCCAAAGACACGCGGTCAGATTAACTGGCTACTCTAAATTACCCTTAAGTGTGAATGTGTGTGAATGATTGAGAGGAGGAAAAACTATAATAACTCGGTAGAAGGCAACGGGAAGCCCCTACTGTAATTCCTCCCAAGAAACTTTGATGGCTGGAGCCATCAGTGCAGCCACGTCACTGTAGTGATATGCCAGAGAGATAGATTGAAAGAGGGAGTCGCCCTCTAACATCCGTCTGCACATGTTCAGTTAGCCTTTGTGAAGTGATGACGTCATGAAGTGTTATCTTTTATCATTCAGATTTGCTGATGGGAACGAATTCAAAGATGTGTGCATGTAAACATAGCTAATGACAGTGCATGAAAGATGGACAGATTAAAGGACTAAAGCACTGCTGCATCACATTCTTTAGGTAGAAATGATTTCACACTGACGCCACGATCAGCGAGTTATGGCTTTGTGGGTAACCAGAGTGAAAATAAACCAAATTTTTGCAGTGGAAGAACTTAAAACCAATAGTTACCTCATAATTTAATCATAAATAACAAATCATTTCAACAACTTTCTTTAGGTCGATCACCTATTGATTATAAAATCGTAAATACTGACATGGAAGTCATTCAATGTGTTTGTCAATCAGTTGATTGAAATGCGTGGTGGGTGAAATACTTTTAGTCCCTCTTCAGACACCGTAGTTGCATGCTGCTGATTAGATTAGCACACACGATATTTTAATCTGTCTGACGCCAGGGTGCGAGCGCTTCAAACTAAACATCCATTAGACAGAATTGTGATCAAAATAATGTTTAAATTGTATAAAAAATGATAGAAAAATCCATTAAATGCACTTTTCAACACCGGAAAAGCGTAAAAATGGACAATTCTGCTGCCAATAAATGATTTAATTAAGTGCTATGAAGATGATCATCACCTGCTGTGCGTCATTTATCCAGAAGGGTCACGTGACAATGAAGAAAACAAACTATTTGCATATCAATAATGAGATTTATTTATTTAAAGTATGTAATAACCGGACCACAATGGAAATAAATGTAATACACTTTCTTGTGTTATCTGTGTATCTTAAATGTACACTATATTTATGTATTTTGTGCATTATTTTACTAAATAAAATCAATATTTATGCACACTATATTTATGTATTGTGTATTATTTTACTAAATAAAATCAATATTTATGCACACTATATTTATGTATTTTGTGTATTATTTTACTAAATAAAATCAATATTTATGTACACTATATTTATGTATTTTGTGTATTATTTTATGAAATAAAATCAATATTTATGCACACTATATTTATGTATTGTGTATTATTTTACTAAATAAAATCAATATTTATGCACACTATATTTATGTATTTTGTGTATTATTTTACTAAATAAAATCAATATTTATGTACACTATATTTATGTATTTTGTGTATTATTTTATGAAATAAAATCAATATTTATGCACGCTATATTTATGTATTGTGTATTATTTTACTAAATAAAATCAATATTTATGTACACTATATTTATGTATTTTGCGTATTATTTTATGAAATAAAATCAATATTTATGCACGCTATATTTATGCATTGTGTATTATTTTACTAAATAAAATCAATATTTATGTACACTATATTTATGTATTTTGCGTATTATTTTATGAAATAAAATCAATATTTACGTACACTATATGTATGTATTTTGTGTATTATTTTACTAAATAAAATCAATATTTATGCACACTATATTTATGTATTTTGTGTATTATTTTACGAAATAAAATCAATATTTATGTACACTATATTTATGTATTGTGTATTATTTTACTAAATCAAATCAATATTTATGTACACTATATGTATTTTGTGTATTATTTTATGAAATAAAATCAATATTTATGTACACTATATTTATGTATTTTGTGTATTACTTTATGAAATAAAATAAATATTTATGTACACTATATGTATTTTGTGCATTATTTTGCAAAATAAAATCAATATTTATGTACACTATATGTATGTATTTTGTGTATTATTTTACTAAATAAAATCAATATTTATGTACACTATATGTATGTATTTTGTGTATTATTTTACTAAATAAAATCAATATTTATGCACACTATATTTATGTATTTTGTGCATTATTTTGCAAAATAAAATCAATATTTATGTACACTATATGTATGTATTTTGTGTATTATTTTACGAAATAAAATCAATATTTATGTACTCTATATTTATGTATTTTGTGCATTATTTTGCAAAATAAAATCAATATTTATGTACACTATATGTATGTATTTTGTGTATTATTTTACTAAATAAAATCAATATTTATGCACACTATATTTATGTATTTTGTGTATTATTTTACGAAATAAAATCAATATTTATGTACTCTATATTTATGTATTTTGTGCATTATTTTGCAAAATAAAATCAATATTTATGTACACTATATGTATGTATTTTGTGTATTATTTTGCTAAAAATCAATATTTATGTACACTATATGTATTTTGTGTATTATTTTGCAAAATAAAATCAATCAATCAATCAATCAATCAATAAAGTTTATAATCTTGCTCATTGGTTATTTGTGACATTGTAAACCTGTCTGTTCTGTCTTTCCAGAACTCATTCATGCATTCATTACTTTTAGTATGGACAAAATGTATTTTAATTATTGCATCCTAAAGTTTTCACCCCCGGGTGGACCTTCCAGCAGCTGATGAGGAGGAAAAGTTCAGGCACTCACCGGCAGCAGTGCGCATCACACAGCTGCTCAGGACAATCAGGATGCAGTGCAGAAAGCAGCGTTGTTGTTGTTGACACCCTTGCAGGGCCAGTCTCTGTGCTGTCCGCCTGGGCCACCACCTTCCTCCGCTCTCGTGCTCCGGCGACATGCCTGTACATCCACTGCAAATCGGTTCAGGACTTCAAAAACCTGCACTGGAAAGCGCACCAACTCTTTGGAGGCTCCTGACGCGCGTGCTTGCTCCCCTTCTCTCTCTCTCTCCTCCTCTTCTTCACTCTTCACTGTGTTCAGGAGTTGGACTTCACTTTCATCCCTTCACTGACTCCTGCACTCTCCGACATACAAGCCAAGACTCCAGTCCCCATGCACTCTCTCTCTCTCTCTCTCTCACACACACTTCCCATTTTTTGGAGGCCCCCAGAGCTAAGATGAGGTCCTGAAGAGTGTGTGTGTCGCCATCTGCTGGGAGAAATCAGACAAGACTTGCACAACCTTTCTTACTGTTTTTGTTTGTTTGTTTGTTCTTGAATGAGCTTAGACTATACTTTAGTGTCAGTACTAAAGTCAAAGTCTTCTTCCCAAACCATGTGGTGTACAGGGCGGTGCCAATCTCTGTTTCCGTAGCCCTTGGCCTCTCAAGAAGAAGAAACCTTTATTTGTCACATGCACACTGAAATTCATCCTCTGCATTTAACCCATCTGAAGCAGTGAACACACACCCAGAGCAGTGGGCAGCCACACCAGAGCGCCCGGGGAGCAGTCAGGTACCTTGCTCAAGGGCACCTCAGCTCAAGGCCGCCTTACGTCAACCTAACTGCATGTCTTTGGATTGTGGGGGAAACCGAAGCACCCGGAGGAAACTCATGCAAACTCCACACAGAAAGGCCCTCGCCGGTCACTAGGTTCAAACCTGGAATCTTCTTGCTGTGAGGCGACTGTGCTAACCACTACACCACCGTGCCTCCCCGATAGCTAGGGTTAGAGTGGGGGGCTGGTCCTCTGGTAACCGCAAGAGTTTGACTCCCCACTCACATCTGTATTGCAGCGTGCCTTGCCAGACGGCAGTAGGTACCATTTTTATGATGGTCTTTGGTATGACCCGACCGTGAATAGAACTCGCAATCAAGAGGCGGACACGCTAGCCACTAGGCCAACTTGCGGTCAGTATTAAAGTGGTCTCAGTAAAAGAATATTAAGTACCCCTTCCCCACCAAGGCAGTTTGAGGGCCGGTTCAGAGCCGGTCCCGAAACTCAAAATGGTTTTGTCAGCCAAAGAACTGGCCAGGAAAACTGGTTCAAGAATGGCACTAACATTTTGCAGGTCAAGAACCAAGAATTGATTACGTCTCACTTCACACAGCTTATCCCACTTCTGTGTGTGGGGGCTCTGTCATGTGGACCCTATTGATCCACATGTCATGTTAACTGCTGGGTTTCACGTGACGTCACATCCACCTCATTAGTTATTCAAAACTTTAGCTGGTGGGCTACCAAAGCTCAGTTTGTATGAAGGTGCATTGCTTGCATGAAAAATGCCTTACGCTTGTGTTGTTTTAGGCTGTTTGAATTGATCAAACTGTGAAATTGATAAAAGTTTCTTCAGGGTTCTCAGTGAACTAATAAAAAACTGTGAACGAACACAGGATTTCACAAAAAGACGTCGAGAAAGGTGGCTTTTGAACCTCTCACTGAAATCGAAGGGAGCTGAGTTGAAGCACGCTTGAGTTTGCAGTGATCACTTGGTTTGTATCTCCCTCTCAGCTATGGCGTTAGTGTTTTCCAAGTACTTTTCTTGCTATGTGCCGTTATTTTACAGTACTTTTTTTAGTCACGAAGCACTAAAGTTGGGCGGCATGGTGGTGTAGTGGTTAGTGCTGTCGCCTCACAGCGAGAAGGTCCAGGTTCGAGCCCTGTGGCTGACGAGGGCCTTTCTGTGCGGAGTTTGCATGTTGTCTGCGTGGGTTTCCTCCGGGTGCTCTGGTTTCCCCCAAAGACATGCTGGTTAGGTTAATTGGTGACTCTAAATTGACCATAAGTGTGAATGGTTGTCTATGTGTCAGCCCTGTGATGACCTGGTGACTTGTCCAGGGTGTACCCCACCTTTTGCCTGTAGTCAGCTGGGATAGGCTCCAGCTTGCCTGCAACCCTGTAGAACAGGATAAAGAGGCTAGAGATAATGAGATGAGCACTAAAGTCGCCAGCTGTTTCTTTGTTCACTCCTCACAAAGTCCATATGCATGAAGGTCGCAACAAAATTCTTACCCAGCCATACAGTTACAGTGCGCCGTGATTACTTCTCTGTCTTGTTTAACTAAGATCCAGGTCTTTAAAGGGATTTCTGATGATCTTTGTGAATGATTTACGTGAGAGATAAGAGCCAACACAAGTGAGAATCAAGCGAACTGTTGTCTGTTTACGCTTCAACTTGCAGCGTTTCGTTGTAAAGACGTGAACGAAAAGCTTAAAAAAACATACTTACACGGGTAAAAACAATACAGGATTAATTCGGCAGCAACTTGATACCGAGGTCCTCTACTCAGCCACATGCAAAAAAGTTGTAAGCCTCCATACTCTTCCACGCTTTCATCTGTTTTGCGGTGTAGAAGGATGTCTGCAACACCAGATAGTTCGAGATGTCAGGGAACTCGACTGAAGGGTAGTTTTCAAGATTGTATGACAAATCCTTCTTTCCCAGACTGTAGGGGTCGATTCCATTGCACATAGCAATCTTCTGAATATATCTAAAGCTAGCAGTGGCTTCTAGATTACGAGCAAACTCTGATAAGTTATCGCTAGTTGTTTGCACTACGGCAGCTGTTTAGACCACCAGCTATTTCACTTCTGGTAAAACCACTAAGAAAAGTCATGAGACCGAAACCCAGCAGTTGGAGCATAGTTTTACACCAAATGTCCTTCCTGCCACAGCCCTCTCATTTCCAGGCTTGGGAATTCACACCTATGCCAGTTAACCTTACTGCATGTCTTTGGACTGTGGGGGAAACCGGCACCCAGAGGAAACCCACACAGACATGGGGAGAACATGAAAACTCCACACAGAAAGGCCCCTTACTGGCTACTGGACTGCTAACCACTGCACCACCGTGCCACCCCCCAGTATAGCATCTTGTCAGCCTAGTCCAGCATTGTTGTTGTTGTGCTTGGTGCTAGCGTTGCTGGGAAAGCAGAGACATATATATTTGTATACAGTGATGTAATGACATGGGCAGCATGGTGGTGTACTGGTTAGCATTGTCGCCTTACAGCAAGAAGGTTCTGGGTTTGAGCCCAGTGGCCAACGGGGTGCTTTCTGTATGGAGTTTGCATGTTCTCCCCGTGTCTGTGTGGATTTCCTCCAGGTGCTCCGGTTTCTCCCACAGTCCAAAGACATGCAGGTTAGGTTAATTGGTGGCTCTAAATTGACCGTAGGTGTGAATGGTTGTTTGTGTCAGCCTTGTGATGATCTGGTGACTTGTTCAGGGTGTATCCCGCCTTTTGCCCATAGTCAGTTGGGATAGGCTCCAGCTTGCCTGCGACCCTACACAGGATAAGCGGCAACAGATGGATGGATGTAATGACATAGCCCTGTGGTGGCTCTCTATGGTTGCGCATCCTGTCAGCCATTTTATAGACATTACATGGGCCATTATAAATACTGGAGCGAAACTTAATGAACATGAAAGGGAATTATTCCAATCCCGACCACGCCTAGAGACCTAATCTTACATAAAGACAAATCTTACCTTATGCATGTAACTCTATTCTATGTTTACTCTGGATGCAAAAAAAAAAAACATCTTTATGCTTTAGGAGAAGATCTGAGTCTGAAAGTGAATAAACACTATGGGGGAATAGTGGAACTGATTATTCAGCGTCTCTAGGTGGACAGGAGCCTTAAGTAGCCTGGACGAAAGGTTACTTTTTAAAATCCTTTTAAAAAATATCATGCCAAAACAGTAACAATAGTTACAACAACAATGATAATATTGGCATCCCATTTAGTGTATATTCCCATTTGATGTTACAACAAATGTGGACTTAAAATATAAGTACTCCAGAACAGTCGTCATTATACCTGATCTACAGTGCTTTAAGATGCATACATTGAGGCTGTACAACTGATGAATATTTGAAGCTCTTTCTACTCAGAGCTAATATGCACTCACCATTCACTTCATTGGGAACACATGTACACCTGCACGTTTATGCAGTTATCTAATCGTCCAATCATGCAGCAGCAGTACAATGCATAATATCATGCAGATACAGGTCAAGAGCTTTAGTTAATGTTCACATCAAACATCAGAATGGGGGGAAAAAAAGTGACTTTAACTGTGGCATGGTTGTTGGTGCCAGATGCTGGGATTTTCATACACAGAGTTTACACAGAATGGTGTGGACAAACAAACAAACAAACAAACAAACAAACAAACAAAAAACATTTGTTGATGGGTGGCACCGTGGTGTAGCGATTAGCACTGTTGCCTCACAGCAAGAAGGTTCTGGGTTTGAAACTCATGGCTGACCAGGGCCCTTCTATGTGGAGTTTGCATGTTCTCCTTGTGCCTGCATGGGTTTCCTCTGGGTGCTCCAGTTTCCGACCACAGTCCAAAGACGTGTGGGTTAAGTGAATGGTGTACCCCGCCTCTCACTCAAAGTCAGCTGGGCTCCAGCTTTCCCTGTGGCCCTGACAGATAAAACGGTATAAATAATGGATGGATGGATGGATGGATGGGAGAGATCAGAGGAGAATGACCAGATTGGTTTGAACTGGCAGGAAGTCTATAGGAACTGAAAATACACTCTTTACAACTGTGATGAGCAGAAAAGCATCTCAGAACACACAACACACCAAATTTTGAGGTGGATGAGCTACAACAGAAGGAACGACAACAAAATAAGAAGGAATCTTGAGAGGAACCAGAGTTAAATGGGAACCCATTCTTTTCTGGGTGACCCAGATAGTGGGAATATAAATCATTCTAGTGTACAGGTTTGGGAGAGTCAAGTCAAACAGAACTAAGTGTGTTGACAGGATGTTCAGTATGAGCATATTGTAAATGAGTGTCCTGGACAATTTGTTTGATTACAAGGTACAACCAAGGTACAAACTATATAAATTATCCAGGTGAAATTATCCACGGAAGCCATTTTTGGCCTGAGGGATCAACACAGTGTCACCTCTTAGGTTGAGAAAAAGACCAGTAAAAAATATATTCTTCAGCCAGCAGCTTGTGGTCAGAAACTGACACTGGCGAAGAGCTAGAGGTTGATTAAATTGTGCATGGAAAAAGATGAGCTATAGTTTCAAACTGAGATGTTCCATCACCCAAATAATATCTGTTCTGTGGTAGTTCTGTTGTGGGCCTTGTCTATAAAGGACAGGAGAGGAGAGCTGAAAAATAACACATAGCAAAAGTTTGCAACTGTACATTTAAGTATAGGATGTGTACCTGATAAACTGACAAATGAAACTACACATTCTGAACAACACTCACCAGCCACTTTAATAGGAACTTGTTCTTGAGTCTAAGATTCCTGTTCTTGGCTGGCAGGCGTGGAACCCAATGTGGTCTTCTGCTGTTGCATGCTGAGATGCTTTTCTGCTCACCATGGTTGTAAAGAGTTGCTATGAGTTACTGTATCCTTCCTGGCAGCTCGAACCAATCTGGCCATTTTCCTCTGACCTCTCATCAACAAGACATTTGTTTCCATCCACAGAACTGTCGCTCACTCAGTGTTTTTTTTGTTTTTCGCACCATTCTGTGTAAACTCTAGAGAATGTTGTGTGTGAAAATCCCAGGAGATCAGCAGTTTCTGAAATACTCAAACCAGTCCGTCTGGCACCAACACCTACGCCACAGTGAAATCACAATTGTGAGAGATCACAATTTTTCCCATTCTGATGTTTGAAGTGAACATTAACTGAAGCTCTTGATTTGTATCTGCATCATTTTATGCATTGTGCTGCTGTCAGTGGATTGGCTGATTGGAGAACTGCATCAAACAGCAGGTGGATGGGTGTTCCTAATAAAGTGGCCAGCGAGTGTATATGTGTTAGAGTTAGAAAGATCTTAATTGAAAGATTTATTTTTTTAAATTTATTTTTAGAATTTCAGTCTTTTTTTTTCTTTCCTTACTCGCTATTAACATGTGAGAATGTGATCATACAACATGGCAGTTTGTTTCAGTTTATACACATGCACATCTTTAAAATTCCTCCTTACCTTTCAACATCTATTTGAGCAATGCTCTTGAATCCATCAGTTCGACGAACATCTGGAAACGTCTCCGGAGATGATTTATGTGGATTTAAAGCTGAGGTGTCTTCACATTTTATGAAAGGCAGCATAATCCCATTTCCACTTTAAAGCACTGAAGGACTGTAGGGACTCTATAGAGAATGGTAGCAATTTACAAGCTTGGGGTCTCGCATCCTGACCTGTTTCTGTTCATTTGTGTCAGTCGACAGCAGAGAAAAGGGTTCTGAGAGACCACCTTTTGAAGTCATGGTATGAGCTGGTTCTGCAAACCCAGAGTTCATCTCTCATTTCCTCTCGATGCATCAGCATTTTGACACCTGCTAACCTTAGTCTGCGATCAAGCCGAGCCTTGTGACACTTCTCAGCAGTTTGCATTGAGGAAGGCAGGCAGGAAGGGGACAGCGAGGTGCTGTGTGTAGTGTGAGAGGGTTTTATGTGCATGCTGAAATGTTTTAATAAATAAATAACCTGGAATGTTTGGAAGCTAGGTACAGCCCATGGAGGAAACAGACAGAAGTAAGATCCAGGAAGTTTGCTTTTGTACATCCTCCACCTGCCTTCTTTATTACACTCATAGAACAGCTTATTTCTCTCAGGACGTCATTAAGAACACTGGTTAGTACTCCATACAAATTATTTAGAAGGGTGTACATATATTAAATAAACAAGACCATCATTGATGGCGTGGCTCACTCCGGCCCTGTCTAGTCCAGAAGGAACAATCTAAAGTGGGCCACCTTGCACAATAAATGTTGCAAGCTATAAAAACTATATACAAGCTATATATAAAAGCTATATACAACCCCGATTCCAAAAAAGTTGGGACAAAGTACAAAGTGTAAATAAAAATGGAATGCAATAATTTACAAATCTCAAAAACTGATATTGTATTCACAATAGAACATAGACAACATATCAAATGTCGAATGAGGCATTTTGAAATTTCATGCCAAATATTGGCTCATTTGAAATTTCATGACAGCAACACATGTCAAAAAAGTTGGGACAGGGGCAATAAGAGGCTGGAAAAGTTAAAGGTACAAAAAAGGAACAGCTGGAGGACCAAATTGCAACTCATTAGGTCAATTGGCAATAGGTCATTAACATGACTGGGTATAAAAAGAGCATCTTGGAGTGGCAGCGGCTCTCAGAAGTAAAGATGGGAAGAGGATCACCAATCCCCCTAATTCTGCGCCGACAAATAGTGGAGCAATATCAGAAAGGAGTTCGACAGTGTAAAATTGCAAAGAGTTTGAACATATCATCATCTACAGTGCATAATATCATCAAAAGATTCAGAGAATCTGGAAGAATCTCTGTGTGTAAGGGTCAAGGCCGGAAAACCATACTGGGTGCCCGTGATCTTCGGGCCCTTAGACAGCACTGCATCACATACAGGCATGCTTCTGTACTGGAAATCACAAAATGGGCTCAGGAATATTTCCAGAGAACATTATCTGTGAACACAATTCACCGTGCCATCCGCCGTTGCCAGCTAAAACTCTATAGTTCAAAGAAGAAGCCGTATCTAAACACGATCCAGAAGCGCAGACGTCTTCTCTGGGCCAAGGCTCATTTAAAATGAACTGTGGCAAAGTGGAAAACTGTTCTGTGGTCAGACGAATCAAAATTTGAAGTTCTTTATGGAAATCAGGGACGCCGTGTCATTCGGACTAAAGAGGAGAAGGACGACCCGAGTTGTTATCAGCGCTCAGTTCAGAAGCCTGCATCTCTGATGGTATGGGGTTGCATTAGTGCGTGTGGCATGGGCAGCTTACACATCTGGAAAGACACCATCAATGCTGAAAGGTATATCCAGGTTCTAGAGCAACATATGCTCCCATCCAGACGACATCTCTTTCAGGGAAGACCTTGCATTTTCCAACATGACAATGCCAAACCACATATTGCGTCAATTACAGCATCATGGCTGCGTAGAAGAAGGGTCCGGGTACTGAACTGGCCAGCCTGCAGTCCAGATCTTTCACCCATAGAAAACATTTGGCGCATCATAAAACGGAAGATACGACAAAAAAGACCTAAGACAGTTGAGCAACTAGAATCCTACATTAGACAAGAATGGGTTAACATTCCTATCCCTAAACTTGAGCAACTTGTCTCCTCAGTCCCCAGACGTTTACAGACTGTTGTAAAGAGAAAAGGGGATGTCTCACAGTGGGAAACATGGCCTTGTCCCAACTTTTTTGAGATGTGTTGTTGTCATGAAATTTAAAATCACCTAATTTTTCTCTTTAAATGATACATTTTCTCAGTTTAAACATTTGATATGTCATCTATGTTCTATTCTGAATAAAATATGGAATTTTGAAACTTCCATATCATTGCATTCTGTTTTTATTTACAATTTGTACTTTGTCCCAACTTTTTTGGAATTGGGGTTGTACATACTAAGAATACCGACCTACTGTATTTACCAGAAAGAATCCAAAATGGTGAGGAATTGACCGAGAAGAAGTGATTTTTGTTGAACTGTTCATTAAGGCTTAATTAGTCCATAACATCATTAATAATTGTAATTAAGCAAATCTGGCTAGAAGTTATATGCACACTAGGGCCCCCTACCTTCATACCAGAAAGAATCAAAATCAGTGAAGAATTGAGGGAGAAGAAGCAATTTATGTGGAAACTGTTCGTTAGGGCTCAATTACTCCATATCTTCATTATTAACTGCAATTATGTAAATTTGGGTAGAAGCTATATGCACCCCAGGCAGACCTGCCTTCCTGCCAAAAAGAATAAAAATCAGTGAAGAACTGAGAGAGAAGAAGCGATTTTTGTGAAATGTGGATGGACGATGGATGGCGGACGACAGACGATGGATGATGGACAGATGACAGACAACACATGATGGTATAAGCTCATCGCCTGTTGCTCGGATGAGCTAATAATGAATGTTCATGTTTTTACACTTTACAAAAACACATTGTACATCTTTCATTCAATGTGAGAATTTTTATGAGTCAAGTAACGATTATTAGGAAGCAGTGGCAGTCTGCTTATGAATAATTAGTTTGCTGTGATTCGGAGAGGCAGAGATAACACTGTAAATGTATTCATTCATCTCCAGTAAACACTTGATCATGCTCATGACTGCTGTGGATTATCACATTACATTCATGGGATTTAGCAGACATTCTTATCCAGAGTGAGGTACAACATACCCAGGGCAGCCTGGGGAGGAGTTGGGGGTTAGGTGCCTTGCTCAAAGGCACTTCAGCCATTCCTGCTGGTCCAGGGAAGCAAACCAGTGACCTTTTGGTCCCAAAGCTGCTTCTCTAACCATTAGGCCATGGCTTATGATTCTGGATCTTGTCCTAGAAACACTGGGTGTGACATAAGAATACACCCTGGATGGGTTACCTATCTATCACATGGTGCCATGCACACACATATCTGCACATCCATATGCACCAAAGGGCAACATAGAGTTGCCAATCCACTTACTGGAACCTGGAATACCAGGAAAAATCATATACGGACATGGTGAGAATATGTGAATCTCTACGCAGACAGTAAACTGAGCTTAGGATAAAACTTGGGATGCTGGAACCGTGAGTCAGCAACAATAACAACTGCGCCACAGTGCTACCACAAACGAACAAAAAAAAGTTAAAATATTGTATATAGGGCGGCACGGTGGTGTAGTGGTTAGTGTTGTCACCTCACAGCAAGAAGGTTCTGGGTTCGAGCCCCGTAGCCGGCGAGGGCCTTTCTGTGCGGAGTTTGCATGTTCTCCCCGTGTCCGCGTGGGTTTCCTCCGGGTGCTCCGGTTTCCCCCACAGTCCAAAGACATGCAGGTTAGGTTAACTGGTGACTCTAAATTGACCGTGAGTGTGAATGGTTGTCTGTGTCTACGTGTCAGCCCTGTGATGACCTGGCGACTTGTCCAGGGTGTACCCTGCCTCTCGCCCATAGTCAGCTGGGATAGGCTCCAGCTTGCCCGTGAGGATAAGTGACTACAGATAATGGATGGATGAATGGATATTCCATGAAATCGAGTCGCACATGAGCTGATAGTCGATGAGGTGCATAGCACCAAGTCGGCTATAAACCATTTACGCCGAAATTGAGTGGAATAACTGTTTTATTCTATCCACATTCACTGGATTTTGAGAAACAGAGCATTTTTTATTTTTTGCAAATTCGATAAATAAAAACTTTATACAAAACGTCCGACAAAATCATTTCCGCTTAGAATGCAAACAAACCGGCGAAATGACAGTAGCAATTTGTGAAAATTGCTATAATAATCATTCTTGAAAAATAAAAAAGATATGTTCTTACCATCAAATACTTTGATTCCATATTTTGTTGCTTTTTTGTATTTTGGGGGGTTTTGTTTTCGAGTAGAGTTTTTACTTCATCCTTGGTTGATTGAGCAACATGCTCCGCCATTTTGTTTTTCTCTACTCATGGTATATGAGCTGATAGCCTAGTAGTAGGGTAGCCAATCAGAGTGTACGATTGCTCATATCCAGTGATTGTGGATAGAATAATACTGTATATAAATTCCTGAAACGAATATGGCCTTAAGGAACAATGATGCATATAGTATCTTGGCTGATATTCTTCCAAGAGAGACAGAAATGTTTGATTAAAATTGCAAACCTTTGCAAAGATTTACTCTGTTATGACTGAGATATGAAATATACAGCAGTTACAGTATGATGTGAAACCTATAACAAGAATAAAAAATGTAATTTATACAGGGATTCTTTGGATAGTTCACTACAGTTATAGATTAAACGTACTGAATACGGTAAAAGTATTATCGTATTATTGTGTAGTATGTAATTCATATATGGTTTATGATTTCGACTGTTACCTTTGGAGTTAAATATTCCAACCGAGTCGAAAAGAAAGAAAACAGCCTGTTGCCTTTTCTTCAGCCTGATTGCATCTAATATTAAACATTTGGAAGCGATTACGTGGCATGCAGCAAAGGAGGTGAAGTATTTATGACATGCAGCTATTTTCTCTTTATTTTTCTTCTGATGTCTATCTGTTTTATTTTCCAAGAGCAAAATAAGATTGAAATTGCAACCATGCACAGGATTTAATTGCAATGAGCAGGGAGACTGAGGCCCAGACGAGCCTGCGGGAAGAACTATTGCTTTGACTGAACCTCCACTATCAGCCCCAAAACAGCAAAACTTCCCTCTGAGAATGAACCTTCTGTTCTGGACCACTGGTGTGTGTCTCTCAAGGTACAGAGGTTATAGGAACAGAGCTTCTGCATGAATTATAAATGAGCAATAGATTGCCAACTTTTAGGCCTTCTGAGATAAAACATACTGTAAAACATTGCAGCGGACAGAACTTTTTGTCTTCAGATGTTACACTGAATTCACAACAGCCATGAGTATTTTATTTATTTTTTTCACATTTCTTTCATTGTTAAAGAAAAAAAAACATTATTGGAGAAGTTCTAAATTGCTAAAGCGCATTCCGATTATTCAAGTTAAATGTAAAAAAAAAATCTGTTACATGTAAAAATTACACTTTTATTTATTATTACTACATAACCCTTTAAATCTTTGAAGCGTAAACAACATAATGGTGTTATCAGATACCGTAATCCATATGGCGCTAATAGAGCGACTAAGCAGAGTGAATTGCAGTACAGGTGGTATTCATTGCACATTAATATGAAGAGAACTTCAGTGGGCAGGGTAAGAGGAAATATTTGTAGTCTTGGGTGGTCCCTTTTCAGAGCTTGTCCACTCTGTAAGCCTCTAATAACAACTGGAATTAAAATGGACAATGGAAAATATTTGATCAAGCAAAGTTTCATGACAGAATTACCCCATTAGTGAAGCAAAGGCCATTATGAGAATGGGTGCTGTCATGTCGGATAAGTGTGAGTGTGTTTGTGTGAGAGATCCTGTTATAGTGAAAACAGGAGTGGGAATGCATCAAGAGTTAAGCAACACTAGAATTGTGTTCATGTACAGCACCAGTCAAAAGTTTGGACACGCCATCTAATTCAATGTTTTTTCTTTATTTTTATGAATTAAAGATACGGGCGGCATGGTGGTGTAGTGGTTAGCGCTGTCGCCTCACAGCAAGAAGGTCCTGGGTTCGAACCCCGGGTCCGGCGAGGGCCTTTCTGTGTGGAGTTTGCATGTTCTCCCCGTGTCCGCGTGGGTTTCCTCCGGGTGCTCCGGTTTCCCCCACAGTCCAAAGACATGCAGGTTAGGTTAACTGGTGACTCTAAAGTGAGTGTGAATGGTTGTCTGTGTCTATGTGTCAGCCCTGTGATGACCTGGCGACTTGTCCAGGGTGTACCCCGCCTTTTGCCCATAGTCAGCTGGGATAGGCTCCAGCTTGCCTGCGACCCTGTAGAAGGATAAAGCGGCTAGAGATAATGAGATGAGAATTAAAGATACTCCATGTCTTAAAGTAATGAAGGACTGTTGTTTTTCTTTACTTAGTAGAGCGGTTCTTGACATAATATGGATTACTACAGTTATGGAATTTAGCTATTTACTGTATTTTTATTATTATTAGCTCATCCGGCTGACAGGTGATGAGTTTAGGCCATCATGTGTTGTCTGTCGTCCGTCCGGCGTCATCCACATTTCACGAAAATCGCTTCTTCTCTCTCAATTCTTCACCAAATTTTTTTATTTTTGGCAGGAAGGTAGGTCTGCCTGGGGTGCATATAGCTTCTATGCAAATTTGCATAATTGCAATTAATAATGAAGATATGGAGTAATTAAGCCCTAATGAGCAGTTTCTACACAAACCCACTTCCACTTCTTCCTCAGTTCTTCACTGATTTTGATTCTTTCTGGCACGAAGGTAGGGGTACCTAGGGTGCATATAACTTCTACCCAGATTTGCTTAATTACAATTCTTAATGAAGTTATGGACTAATTAAGCCTTAATAAGCAGTTCAACAAAAATCGCTTCTTCTCGGTCAATTCTTTGCCGTTTTGGATTCTTTCTAGCAACTTGGTAGGTATTCCTAGGGTGGATATCGCTTCTATATATAGCTTGTATGTAGTGTATATAGCTTGCAACGTTTATTGTGCAATGTGGCCCACTTTAGATCGTTCTTTCTGGACTAGACGGGGCCAGAGTGAGCGATGCCGTCATTGACAGTCTCGTTTATTATTTACTGTTTGATCTCAAACGCATTCGGAAGGTAAGAAATTGCACTAATTATCTTTAGACGAAGGGGCGGCACGGTGGTGTAGTGGTTAGCGCTGTCGCCTCACAGCAAGAAGGTCCGGGTTAGAGCCCCGTGGCCGGCGAGGTCCTTTCTGTGTGGAGTTTGCATGTTCTCACCGTGTCCGCGTGGGTTTCCTCCGGGTGCTCCGGTTTCCCCCACAGTCCAAAGACATGCAGGTTAGGTTAACTGGTGACTCTAAATTGACCGTAGGTGTGAATGTGAGTGTGAATGGTTGTCTGTGTCTATGTGTCAGCCCTGTGATGACCTGGCGACTTGTCCAGGGTGTACCCTGCCTTTCACCCGTAGTCAGCCGGGATAGGCTCCAGCTCGCCTGCGACCCTGTAGAACAGGATAAAGCGGCTAGAGATAATGAGATGAGATGAGATCTTTAGACGAGACACCTGTTAATTGAAAAGCATTCCAGGTGACTTCCTCATGAAGCCGGTTAAGATAATGCCAATAGTGTGCAAAGCATCATCAAGGTAAACTCTGGCTACTTTGAAGAATCTAAAATATGAAACATATTTTCTTTTTAAACACTTTTTTTTATTTACCACACAATTCCATATTTGTTCCAGATGCTATTTCATCGTTTTTACAGCTTCAATATTGTTCTACAATGTAGAAAACAGTCAAAATACACAAAAACCTATGAATGAGTAGGCGTGTCCAAACTTTTGACTGGTACTTTATCTACAGCTGTAGACCATTTCCATGTCACACTGTCTGTAGGATAGAGAGAATCAGAGCCCTGTGAAGAAGAAATGTCCTCCTCTTTAATTTATCAAAGACACAATAAGGATTTGGAAAATAATGTCTTTTGATGGATGCTCCAACAGACAACCCTTTACAAATGCCAGGTGGAAGATATTTATGAAGATGAGCTCATTGCATGAACAAGGAATAAGTAAGTGGTGACATAATTATAGCAGACCAGGGCATGAAAGCTAAAGATAAAATCATAAACATCTGTGTTCTATGGGTATGGAGTAAATGTGTGGCAAATATTACATACATTTTCATGCTTCACAGTAAGATCACAATATTGTGTTTAACAGAGAATAGTATGTTTACCTGAACTGGTCTTATTAGAATGAGTTGTAAAATTAACCATAACATTTCTAGTGCATAATGAATAGTATATGAAATGCGCTATTATTTGCTAGTCTCTCAACTTACAACTGACTAGCATAAAATTAATTACCTCTCCTAACTTTGTTGGAGGAGGTTATGTTTTCACCTCCATTTGTTTGTCTGTTCCCAATATAACTCAAAAAGTAGTGAATGGATTTTGATGAAATTTTGAGGAAAGGTGAGCCATGGACCAAGGAGCAATTGATTCAATTTTGATGCAAATCCAATTATGTTGCTTGGCGGAGGTATGCACTCTACTGACTGTCCTTCTAGTTTAGGATATAACCCCAGATAACTGCCAGGAAAGAATGCCAAATCTCGCTGTCTGTCTTGTACAGTGAGAATCACCAGACGTTTTGTTGTGCACATGTGCAAGAACACCAAGTTCATAAGTCCTTTCCGCACCATGCCCTGGTCTTCCCAGGCAGTCTTGTGTCCCAGTATTAACCAGGGGTGGGTTTCTCAAACACATCGTAGCACAAAGATCATTGTTAAATGGTAGAATGAGCATCACAATTAACACTCTTTCTCCTAGTTAAGTTACTCTTAGCATTAAGAGGCTTTTGGGAAACCCACCACAGACCGTTAAAGCGCATTGGGCAGCCCCGATCTCTGTATTCATAGCCCTTGGCCTCTGGCCTATACAGGTAGGGTTACAGTAGGGGGCTAGTCCTCTGGTAACCACAAGAGTTTGATTCCCTACTCACATCTGTATTGCAGCATGCCTTGCCAGACAGCAACAGGTACCATTTTATAATGGTCTTTGGTATGACCCATCCACAAGTAGAACTCATGATCTCCCCATCAAGAGGCAGACACACTAACCACTAGGCCAACTCACAACCTCCCAAAGGAAGGTATTTATATATTTTTAATAAATACCAATGTCATACAGACATATTTCCCTGAAGCCTTTTTTGCCAAGTTCTCACCACACTGGTTCTGAATGACCTAGCAGCATTCATGAATACATATATACATAAGTAGTGTTCACTAGTTATGTTTCACTCCAGTTTCATTTCTAGTAAGAGTGAGAGTAATCTGGATAATGCCACAGTGTCACAAGGAACATCAGCTTCAGAGTTAATGGATAAGGTCTTTAGATATGACTGCTGTATTCACACCAACTGGAGGAGTCACATTAACCTTGTCGAACCTGGAGAAAGTGATGACTTCCTGGGGTGGTATCCAACCATCCCTGGGCTTCGAGCAGGTCTAGTTGATGTATTCTGTTCAGACATTGGAAGTATCAGTGGTAGAAGAAGAAATACTTCCAGTAAATGGTAAGGCCATCCTGTCCCACTGGGTTGTCTGGCTTTACCAGGAGAACCCCAGTTGGGATAGTGTTGAGCTGGCATTGCTGATGAGGTCCACTTGTGATTCAGCAAACCTTTCTGGACAGCATTTTTGTAGCACCAGTGTACAGCCCAGGTACATTCGATACTCTCAGTGAAGCTAACCATGGATGTCTACCTGAGAAGCTTCCACGCAAGGTGGAGTAAGACATCCAACCTCATCCGAATGACTGATAGGTCTAACTGTCACAATGTTGTCTGAGAGAACCAATACACAGCAATGGCTAAGAAAAACCTGAGGGCTAGATGGAGCCCCCTCAGTTCCAGCTTGTTGATGTGTTCCCCTGTGCATACACTGCTTTCCAGCCATTAAATTAGGTGACCATCAGCCTCTGTTCAAGAAGGAACAAGCTTCTTGGGTGAGGCCCTGAGCCCTAAAACTAGTGTTTGTATCCCTCTTACATTGTCATCAGGACCCTCTGGTATGATGTTGTTTATAAGAAAAAAAAATACAAGTCAAATACTGTTTATGGCTGGTGTCATAAGACCAAAGATAATTTTTACATTGCTATAGTTATAAATGTAATAGTCCCATTGGAATTACATAATTCATATTTTGGTAACACTCTTTTCTATATAAGGCAGAACAATGCCTAGTTAATGTTTTGCTTTACAGTATATTGGATTCTTTTAAGCCTCTCGTCATCGTCTTTGCCTGGCAGTGGTTTAAGGACAACCATCAAAGTTTGTCTGCTAAGCATATTACGCTCAAATCAGTGTTTAATGTTTGGCCAATTTTGAAAGTTTCCCCAAGTGATCTGTGGTGTGGAAAGCAGAATAAATTTTATTATGCGTGCTTCCTGTCTGCATCTCATTCCACCACTATAACCACATCCCTGTGTGATGTGAGAGGTGATTAGTATAACAGTCACTCAGATTTCCAGTTAGGATTCTTCTGACATCATATAAATATAATAAAAATGTGCAGCTGGGTCTCACATATGAAAAAAAATATTATATATGTTTTTGTAAGGATTTTTAAAATGGTATAAGTTAGTATATATTCATTTTTGATAGCCTAAAGGTTAGAGAAACAGTTTTAAAACCCAAAGGTCACTGGTTCAATTCCCTACACCAGCAGGACTCACTGAAGTGACCTTGAGCAAGGCACCTAACCTCCAACTGCTTGTTGTATGTCACTCTGGATAAGTGTGTCTGCTAAATGCGTGTAATGTAATGTTTTAAAAACGTGAATTGCTTTTTTTTCTGCTGGGTGAAAATGATCCATCATTGGTCAAACCACTGCTTCACTGGAACTCATCTGAATGTCTTGAAGATCATAGGAGGTAGAAACTTAACTTGTCTCACTGATCAGTGGTGGGTTTCCCAAAAGCCTTTTAATGCTAAGAGCATCTTAAATAGGAGAGCGAGTATTCGTTGTGCTGCTCGCTCTACCATTTAATGATGAACTTTGTGCTACGATGCTTTTGGGAAACTCAACAAAGGTCACTGGGAAAGTACAACCCTGTTACCCAAATTCTAGACTGAAAGTAAATTGTTAATAAAACAAACAATGCACTGAAAGCTAGATGGCCTTTCGACTTCAGAAAATCGGTGAAATTTAGCTCCCTCTGAAATTTGGTCATTGGGATATATGTTTATTTCTGTAATATCTCACAAAATATCAGGCCATTCTATGACTGGGAAGTGATTTAATTTGAGGGGGTTCCCGAGCAAATAATGTGCATGAAATCGCTCGCTTTGCGCAGTCAAGCAGACAGAGGAAGTCCGTGTGCACATGCGCAGGTTTACCTTGACTGTGCACTGACAGTTACATCGTTCTGTCGCTAAATTAACAGCTGATCACACCGAGGTGCTCGCTGACTGCCGATATTTATTAATTTGGTCCTGCGTTTCCTTTCCTTCACAACATAACGTCTTTTCTTCTCGCTTTAGTCGGTCTTCCACGTTTCATTCGCACACTCACGTCCTCCATTTTTGTCTCCCGTTTCAAATTTGTATCCCACAGTGCCTTCCGCGAACAGGGAAAGCCCACTACATGATGCATGACATAGTATTCTGAATTGGGTCATGGTGAAGCAGGAAAAAATAGTGGAGAATTTAGGGCCATTGTTATATTTAAAAAAAAAAACAAACTAATACAGTTGGAAGTCTGTGATTCTAATTCAGTAGCTTTCGGTCCACTAAACAAAAATAATTGGATGTCAGGGAAAATTATTTTAATGACCTACACTTGAAAAATCTGAAAGGCAGTCTAGCTTTAATGTTTTTGGCCTGAATGTTAGTTAAACACATCTCATCTCATCTCATTATCTCTAGCCACTTTATCCTTCTACAGGGTCGCAGGCAAGCTGGAGCCTATCCCAGCTGACTACGGGCGAAAGGCGGGGTACACCCTGGACAAGTTGCCAGGTCATCACAGGGCTGTAGTTAAACACATGTGTAAGCAAAGAAATCTTGTTTTTAAAAAAAATGGAGACACACATTGTTGCCTAAGATGGGTTGACAGAATGTTTCTGATTGCTTAGTACATGTATGTTTTCGTAGATTCAACATTGAAACTTGGCACCCCAGTCAGAGAAACATGCTTTTATCTCAACTTTATGTCCAATTATTTAAGATAGAGGCAATTATTGTAAAAGAAAGAAAGAAAGAAAGAAAGCAAAAATGGATAGCAAGTGGGTTTAATTAGGACTTTCAACTATTGTTACACATGTACACTACTCCAAATGCATAATAATGTGGTGTAACGTCATTGTTGTTTCCCCCTCCCCATGTAGTCATACAGTGAATAAATACTTTTTTTTATTGCACTTGCACAACACTTGTGGAAATGTGAAACATGTTTAAGACACACATGGAAAGGGGACAGCATTACTGACTGGGGCACATGGGTAATGGACATGGGGCAAGGTATTGCTGGCTGGTATGAACTGAGCTGTGAGCTAGGCATGTAAACTGATTATGTAATCACAGTCGGGCCGGTACGGCCGGTCTTCTCTTGGAGCTTTGAGATCCTCAGGGCAATGTCCACCAATGGTGCGAGCATGACCTAATAAAGACAAAAAGACATGCCATAAGCAAGTAAGACATCATTGAAAACATCTGAACAAACTAGGGAAATCTAAAACGGGTCCGAATTTATTCTCTTCTCCTCACGATGAAGTGATTTTATGGTTTTGTTCCATGCTTTGCCTATTTAACTGGCTTCTACATTCATTCAAGTCAAGCTCTGGTATTAAATGAGAAACTGAGGCAGCTGCACGAGCTAGAAAATAAAAGCATGGCCCAGTTTTGCAGTTTCCATTTAGACTGATTAAGTTTGATGCTGATTCTTTAAGACAGGTTAATTGTCCTGTGATCAGCCTGATCGGATATAATTCTACTCAAAAGAAGATCTCAGAGTGCAGAGCCTCACCTGCTGCGTGGGGGATTAGGATTCTGCCATAGTCATCATCATCATCCAGCTGTTTGTGAGCAGTCACTTAAAGGACTCATCTACAATGTTGTATGTTTCAAATTTGTCCAATCAGTTTGCTCTTGTTGGTAAGACAATGAACTGATTCCCAAGGAATGCTTCTCAGATTTACAGATATGATTAGAAGAAGATTTTACAGGGCAGAGATGTGACAAAAAAAGTTTTTTCTTGTCATAAGTAGCTTGGCTTTATATGCTTTAATGTTAATCCTATAGACGTCCCAACACTGGAGCATGGCCAAAAAAACCCCAACATGGCCATTCATTAAAAATGTCTATAACGGGTGTGAACGCTTTATACCCTTAATATCACACCCAATGAAATGTACAATTTGCTAAACACATCTCTAGGACAGTCTTTGGCTTTTACAAGCATAGCTCCTCCATTCTAATGTCTACCTGTGGGTCCTGATAGATCTTCTGAGGATCCTTCTCATAGCTGTCGATGTAAAGTCGGATGGTTGCCCCAGCGCTGCCGGTCCCGCTGAGACGGAAGATGATTCGTGAACCATCAGTAAAGATGATCCTCAGTCCCTGCAAGGCAGGAAACAAAGGTCACGATGGTTTCAGGAGATATTAAAATACTGATTCCTTTCACAATCTCCCATCCCTGCCTTACAATTTTCTCCCTAATTTAGTCATGACCAATTTCCACCCACCAGACAAATCTCCCTCATCACACAACAGCTACCAACCAGGTTCATCATGTGCTTACTCCAAGGTACGTGATGCCAGCCAACTGCATCTTTTCGCTAGAACGCTAGAGGGTGGTGTAACACACATGGAGGAAAGTGCTATCCACCCACTTCTGTATGCATGAGCTCACAGATGACTATGAATGGCGTCGCTGTAATTGGGAGGTGAGGAAGAGAGTATGGCACCCCTCCCTCTCCGAGAGCACTTTTGCTCTTACATCATCAATTTTTTTTTTTTTTAAATGAAATGACAATCATGGTTCTCTCATGCTAGTCAAGCAAGTGAACAAACGGCTGGCTGTTAAATCAAGCCTATGCATTAACTGATTATTGCAGAATGAATCATGTGAAACATTTAACCATATCAGTAGGCAAGTTTCACATCTCCCCATGTCCATGTGGGTTTCTTCTGGGTTCTTCAGTTTTCTCCCACCTCCCAAAAACATGCCACGACACTACATGCTGCACCACCCGCAGTGAAATATTATGCGATTTAATACAAATGTTATGAAACAAACTACATGGGTTATTTCTGATACCTTGATCTTGTTTGAATATTACTAGGGCTATCAACTGATTAAAATATTTAATCGCGATTAATCACATAATTGTCCATAATTAGCTCGCGACTAATCACACTTTTTTAATCTGTTTCTAATGTACCTTAAAGGGATACTTTTCAAGTTTTTGCACAGTGGGAGTGGACAAATCTGCTTGCTTTATGTAAATGTATGTGGCCAGGGCAGGAAGGATAAGGCTGGACACAGCAAAAATCATTTTTGGGGGTATTTTATTCCCCCACTGCATTAAAAACAACCCCACAAGTGTCGCCAGGCAAAACAAACCTCGCCCGGCAGCACTGATTTTTATACCTATATGTTGATAATATTTCTCAATCATCAGCTGTCAGGTTATAGTCCTATGAAAATCCATGACCTTGAGTTTGACATTTCAAAGTCATTCAAGGTCAGAGGTCATGGTGCCAAATGAAAGCCCATATGGCACTTCCTACAAGTTGATAATGGTAAATATCTCTCTACCATCAACCGTTTTCAAGTTACAGCCCTCTGAAAATCCGTGACCTTGAATTTGACCTTTCACGGTCCCTCAAGGTCAAAGATCATGGTGCCAAATGAAAGGCCATATGGGAGTTCCTATATGCTCATAATAGTAAACATTTGTCTATCGGCAACCGTTTGAGTTATAATGGAAAATATGTTATTTTGACCGAAAGGTTGACCTTTCTGGTGACCTTGATCCGATTACCTCCAAAATTTAATCAGGTAATCTACGGACCATTGCCCACCTACCCGGAATATTTGAAGTCAGTCAATCGGTGCAACTGTCTAGATGCTAGATT